>NW_026585504.1:14857557-14945940 GCF_907164565.1 Psammomys obesus
AAATAAATAAATAAATAAATAAATAAATAAATAAATAAATAAATAAAGTGCTTGCTTCAGGTTGCACAGCTGACAAGGAAATTGAGTCAAGGACTTCAACCCCACCATTGGAAGCTACCTTTTATTCATGTTGTTATACTTACCTCATATCTATGATCTAGGACTTCCCTTTTTTCCATAACAGCTCTAAGTATCAAGAGCTGTGACTTCCAAGCAGCAGAAAACAATGAGGAGCACCACACCAAGGCCATCAGCTCCCGGCACCTTATTCTGAGGAGGGGACAGTCCTTCACTATCACCCTGAACTTCCGTGGCTCAGTCCACACATTTCTGTCTGCCCTGAAGAAAGTGGCTCTCATTGCACAAACTGGTATGTGGGACAGGCCTAGACCACTGCGGGGATGTGGGGATTTGGGGATTTGGATGGGGGGATTATCTTCCCCATAGCCTCTCAGAAGACCAAAAGACAAATGGTCCACAGTGTAGCTGGGCCTTAAGCTGTCCTGCTTCACCAAGGGGCTGTTTTGAGAATGTACAAGAAATGCTGTTTTTTTGTTTGTTTGTTTGTTTGTTTGTTTGTTTGTTTTTAATTCTGAAGTGCTCAGCAGCATCACCATTAAGAGCTCGACTTTCGATGCGACTTTGTGGGGAAGGCCGAGTGGGGTCTAACTCTGGCTACGCAAAGCATCTAGACTGCACTGACCGCTGACATCTGTATTTTGTATCAACTAATGAATCAAGTTCTTAACGTGCGATATCTAACTCAGTCCCTTCACAGGCCCTCCGTGTCCATGGATGGGTTCTGCTCCCTCAGAATCAGCCCAACCACTAGGGGCCACACCTGGGCAAAGATTGTGCTTGTACTCAACAAGTACAGTCTTTCCCTCTTCGTCAGCAATTCTTAAAACACAGCATGTGTAGACAGCCGCTTATGCTGTGTGAGGATTCAGAAGTAATTAAAAGATTAGTAGGCAAGAAAATACAACGCCATGGTATTTTATGTAAAGAGACATAGGCAACCTTGGATTTAGGTATTGCAGGAGGTCGTGCAACCAATACTCCTGGATTGGAGGGATGGTTGTATGATTATTCTATCCATTTTGTAGGCTGTGACCCTTTCGTAAACATAGGTCCATAGGCACCAAGAGTCCATGTTCCTTCATTATCCTTTACTGTTCCTCACTATAGGAAGACCTCTTTTCTTCTTCTCCGAAACTCTGAGGTTTCTCCGAAACCTCCCCCATCTTTGTGAGAACTTAATTTATTACTGGTTTATTATTTATCACTGAGCTATGACCCGGAAGTCTAAATGACCAATTTATTACTGTGCATTGCAGGAGAGCAGCCCTCCAAGGACAGCAAGACCCAAGCCATCTTCCCCATCTCCTCTCTGGGAGACCCAAAAGGATGGAGTGCGGTCGTGGAGGACAGAGGTGCCCAACACTGGACCATTTCCGTGACCACACCTGTGGATGCTGTCATTGGCCGCTACTCACTCCTCCTTCAGGTTTCGGGCAGGAAACAATACCCCTTGGGCCAATTCACGCTCCTTTTTAATCCCTGGAATAGAGGTAAGTTTGGACCTAAGCTAGTCTGAGGTGCACAGGGATGAAGGGAAGCAGAGATGGGATACAGCTCCAACAGGAAGCACCTGCCCCAGGCCCTCTGGGCAACACCAGCATTAAATTCCAGCTGGCGTCTCCTCAGGCCCTGGGACCTGTCTTGGGATCGATCACTGGGGCTTCGTATTACAAGTCTACATTTGTCTTGCTGTCAAACTGTGGTGCTGGTTCAGGTTATTTTGGACTCATTGAGATGAAATTTAAAAATCTGCCTTTTACTGTAACGGCACAGAAACAAGGAGCTGGAGGGAAAGCCCAGCAGTTAAGAGTGCTTGCTGCACAATCATGAGAATGAAGGCTTGGGTCCCAGATCACACATGACAAGCCAAGGGTCCGACAAATGTCTACAGTATAGGTCCAAGAGATCTGACGTACTTCTCTGGCCTCTGAATGCACAGCTGTTCACCAGAACCAGAGCACCCACATGTACATAAACTCAGATACACACACACACTCAAATACATACAATAGAGAACTAGGAAGAGATGTGGGAATAAGTTGGTACAGGGGTGGGGTTTTCTGCTTCTTTCCTGTTTTTCTCCGGGATGTAGTTGGGTTTTGAGGGGTCAGGAGATTATCTAATGAAAGAAAACCTTGAACAAAATAATGTGAAATTTTAAATTGCTTCTAGGATTCTTCTAGCATGTGGAATAAGCCCGTGCTATGAGAGCCCCAAGCTTTCTTTATCAACTTCATGGTAAAGGAACCCAATCTGGGTTTTTGTTTCCCTCCACTTGTTAATTCTGTTGTTAAGGCAGGTTGTGGGGTCCTCTCCATGGAGACCTGTTTGAAGTCCTGTAGTCGAGCGAGCCTGTGAGTGACGTCACTGGGGTCAGATGACCACCTATAAAGTACAGCTCTGGTTGAAGCCAGGCTTGTTTCATCTAGTGGACCTCGGTGGTTTGTCCCAACGAGGCTACAACAGGCCATTGTCCCTTCCTTCTCCTTTTGAGGATCCAGTCTCTTTCCCGGTTAAGTCTGTCTCACCCATCTTAATGCTGGGCCTTCTTGAGGGCTGATTCAGAGAATAGAAAACAGTTTCTCCTGGATTTCCTAGTTTCAAGACACCATACACACTTTCTTTTCCTTTCAATAGTTTCGCTGTCAGCCTGAGGGGCCTTCTGTATAAGACAGGGCTGGGGACTAGAGGAAATCTAGGGAAGGATAATAATTTCCCCAGGTTCCTATAGCCCCACACATGGAGCCAAGGCCCAGACTCTTTCCTTTATGATGCCTGAAGTCAATGTGCTTTACTTTTCTTGTCTAAGGCAGGACCTGCAGTACCTACCCCTTCCTTTAGATAAGTGGTTCTCAACCTGTGAGTCATGAACCCTTAGTATGGGAGAGTTAAATGACTCTTTCTTTCTATCTTTTTTCTTTCTTTCTTTCTTTCTCTCTCTCTCTCTCTCTCTCTCTCTCTCTCTTTCTGAGACAGGGTTTCTCTGTGTGACCATGACTGTCCTGTACTCGCTTTGTAGACAAGGCTAGCCTCAAACTCACAGTGATCCACCTGCCTTGGCCTCCCCGGGTGGTGGTATTACAGGCGTGCACCATTGAATGCACCTGGCTCAAATGACCCTTTCGCAGAGTTTGCCTAAGATCATTAGAAACTACAAATATTTATATTACAATTCATAACTGTAGCAAAATCACAGTTATGAAGTTGCAATAAAAATAATTTTATGGTTGGGGGTCACCACACATGAGGAACTGTACTAAATGGTCACAGCATTAGGAAGGCTGAGAACCATTCCTTTAGACAGTCCTGCCCATCCTCAGCTCAGGGCCTTCCTTTGTGTCCCAAGGGGAAAGGCAAGTGAAGCAATACACGGGAACTTGCGGCTGCTCAAATGTCCTTTGCCCCGTGTTATTCATTGTAGATTCAGGATCCTTCTGCTGAGGGAGATCTCACATTTCTCCACATACTGACAGGAAGATCTCGGGGGTCCCCTTCCAAAGCTGAGGCTTTAATGCATCCCAGATGACTAGCTCAGAGTCTACATTCAGAGCAACCAAAATATAGTCTCAACAGCTTTAGGACCGTGTTGGGTTCTGAAGGAATCCACGCTTGATTCCGCTGCTAGGATTCCTGCCTTCTTACTCCATGTGTAGGACCCCAACTAGGGATGTCCTTGTATGGAGGGATTAGGTAGCGGGAGCCATTGGCTCCGCTCCTCTGAGACATGACTGAGAGAGATTCCGACGAGCCAAGTTCGGTAGCAGAGGCGGTCCTGGGTGCCCGGGCAACTCTCTAGTGCTTCTGTAGCTTGGAGGAAATTTGGCAAGAAAAGCTGAACCTCAAGCTGCTTCCAGCGTCCTAAAGTGAACGATGGTTTTCATTAAGAGATATCTACCAGTGAGGAGATGGCCTAGTGGGTAAAAGAAATTGCTGCGCAGGCCTGACAACTTGAGTTCAGATTCCCCAGAATCTAAGGGAAAACCAGGTGCAACCTGCTCCTGGGAAGGTGGGGGCCAGAGACGGCAGACATCTCTGGAAGCTGGTGGGCCAGCTAGCCTAGCTTATACTGTGAAGACTCGTCTCAAACAAAGTGGTTGACAAAGCCTAACGTTCTCTGACCTGCAGTCTCTCCACGATGCTCGCTTAATGCTTGGATAAGGGAACCCAACCCTCGACCCAGAGGATCTTTCAGTACACAAGCCCAATGCTCAGAATCCCACTTTTCAAGCCCTGCTCCTCCCCACCCTTTCCCCTTGGTTCACTGTGCTTAACCCGTGTTTAATTCCTGTGTTTATTTTGCCATTTCTGGTACACCCTTTTATTGTTACAAATTGGTCTTCTAGGAAAGATTTGACAAGCCACTGGGAAACTCCCTAGGAGGCTCCTGAGCCCCTTTGAGCTTGTAGGACTCTCATTTGCAAACCTCTTCTGGAAACCACTAGGCTTTTTAAGGTTGGCTTGTTCCTGGCCACATTGTGACTGATGTTGGGTTTCCGGACCAGGTCCTGAGTGATCAGTGAGAAGGACCCTCAGGAGTTTCACTAGGCCCAGAAATGCGAGAAAGGACTGAAACCAAACCCAGCCTGGGCTGGCAGGGCAGAAACCTGGGCATGGAGGGCAGTTCCCACACCCTCAGGCCCTCAACCTCTCCTACTTCTTGCCAGACGATGCTGTATTTCTGCAGAATGAGGCTCAACGCACCGAATATGTATTGAACCAGAACGGCCTTATCTACCTGGGCACAGCAAACTGCATTCAGGAAGAGCCCTGGGACTTTGGTCAGGTAATAGGGATCTCTAGGGGAGAAGAGGAGTTCTGCCTATCCCATAACCTTCAGCACTCAGGCCAAAGTTAGCAGGTTCAAAAGCCCTTGTCAAGAGATCGGCTTTTTAGCCCGTTTCAGCCTTGTGGTGCTTCCATTTCTCTTAGACAGTATGCCGCTCTCCACAGCTGCTGGTTACCTTCATAGAAGCCATGGGAAGCTTCCAGTATATCCGTTCTGCCTACTGAATGGAAACCCATGCCCGGGCCTGACAACCAAGCATCCAGGCCACGGCTTTCCTTCCCAGCAGCCACTCCACATTCTGGTTCTGAGAAGACCCTCTATTTGGACTAGCTTTTTTTCTTTTTCCCCTTGGAAAACTACTTTACCAGTCTTACTACCTTCTGGGAAATTCTCTAAAGATAGAGGTGTTGTTCTACTGTGCCATCTGCTGTCTATCTTAAGAGTCTGAGCGATGGACGTTGCTATGGTCTATTACCTGAACAGCCACATCCCAACTAGGGGTTCCTCCAGAGTGGGAGCTACCTGGCGTCTTCCATTCCTGGCTCAGTGCCCATAGGAACATTAGATATTTACTAAGTAAAAATGAATGAAATTAAATTAATTGAAATGACATGATACTGATAGTGGCACCCACTTTCAATCCCAGCCCTTGGGAGGCATAGGCAGGCAGACCTCTGTGAGTTCAATGTCGACCTGTTTTACATAGTGAGACCCTGTCTCAATAGATAGATACATAGATAGATAGATAGATAGATAGATAGATAGATAGATAGATAAAATGGCCCCAAACCAATCTTCATGAAATCACAACCTATCAGGAACATCAGCCCACAGAACAAAGATCTAGATCTAGATACAAATATGGTGAGAAGAGAGAAGATCCAGAACACCTATTGTGGACACTGAGGCAAGTGAGGAAGATATACCCAAGCCTGTGAGAAAGTCAAGATAACCTGTAAGACCTGGGGTCTCACAGCTCAGGAGTTCAAGATCACTCCCTTCCCAGAAACTCCCACAGACCACAGATTCGTTGCAAAAGCAAGAGGTTTATTAACCATTGCGCAATGGGGTCACCCCTGCCGGTCAGCAAAGAGTGGCACCGGGAGACAAAGGCCTTTAGGTTTTTTAAAGAAAAATTGCGGGAAATTTGAAGTTGCAGTCTTGGCAATTTAGGATTGGATGAGGAAGCTATAAAGTAAGATAATTGGTTAGTCTTAGGTGCTCAAGCTTGGCCAGTCCTGTCAAGTGTGGATGCAGCTGCAATTGAAGGTGGGAGTGGTAAGCTCATCCTTGAAGGGGGCTGTGGACTTTTGGCTGGAGGTCAGAAGCTACTCAGAAGAAGTCTGGGTTGGTTGCTAAGAAACACTATTCGAAGATAAGGGTCTGGTCCTTCTTTTTGCTGAGTGAAGGTCATTGCTTACTCAATTTTTTTATATCTGTCCTCACAGATAGGGTCACATTTCTCTGTTCTCTGGAAAGGTTCTAAGAGGCTTTAGCTTAACCTGAACCTAAAACTCAAAACTATAAGCTTTAGAAGACATACAGGTTACCAAGTTAGTCTAACCCTTTTAAACCGAACTGTCCTGTGAGATAGCGCCTAGCCTGGAAACTCTTCGTCTTATCCTTTGTTGTCCCTTCAGTTTGAGAGAGACATCGTGGACCTCAGCCTGAACTTACTGAGTGTGGACAGGCAAGTGGAAGACTGGAGCCAGCCTATACATGTGGCCCGTGTGCTGGGAGCCTTGGTGAGCACAAAGCTGGGGAACCAGGGGGAGAGGAGATGGGACAAGAGCACTTGAATGGAGGGGGCTCTGGAAGCCCTCAGAGCACAGTAGCTCCTCTCTTCCAGGGTGTGGGAGACAGTCCTCAGAGAAGAGCCTGATGAGAGAGAAGGACAAGGCAAGAAAAAGAGAGACAGGTTCATCTAAGACAAAAGCCAGGGGAGGGAGGGAGCTGGCTTTTCCCAGAGTTCCCTTCCTCCCAGTCCTAACCTGAAGGCTTAGATCCCGAGGAGGGAAGATGTATCCTATCCTTCCCAGGGCTTGCCGCTATGGTAATCCAAGGGTCTTGTTTTATTTCTAAATGTTCCTAAGAATATGCAAGCCGTGAAGGTGGCGTGGGGTTTCCCGTGTGTCTTAGTTGGGGTTAATATTGCTGTTGTGAAACATTATGACTAAAAGCAGCTTGGGGAGGAAAGGGTTTATTTGGCACATGTGTCCAGAATTACAGTCTACTGAGGGCAGCCAATGCAGTAACTCGAGAGGGCAGGAACGCGGTGGCAGGATCTGATGCAGAGGTCCTGGAGGGATGCTGCTCACGGACTTGCTCCTCAAGGCTTGCTCAGCCTGCTTTGTTATAGAACTCAGGACCATCAGCCCAGGGGTGTTCCCATCTACAATGGGCTGAGCCCTCCCCCATAAATCCATCACTGATTAAGAATGTGCCCTACAGGCTTGCCTGCAGCTAGGTCTTACGGAGGCATTTTCACAATTGGGGTTCCCTTCTCTCAGATGGCTCTAGCTTTTGTCAAGTTGACATAAAACTAGCCAGACTACCATGTCCACAAACTCCTCTCAGAAAGTAATACAGCCCCCATTTCCTCTCATAACTCTCTGTCCCAGCTCTAAAAGGCAGAGCCTGGGTCAAGGCTATTCTGTAAGAAGGAAGAAGCTTGAGATAAGTGGCCTCCGGGACTTAAGGCAAACAAGGCTGAGGGAGTCAGGCCAGGGGAGGCTGAGGAACAGTAGAACCAGCTCTCATGCTCCACCCTGTGACTGGAGCTGGAGGATGATTTAGATGTGGAGCTCTGGGTCTGGCTCTGAGATTGTGAACAGTGAGAGTACAGACTGGAGCCTGGAGTATGCTGGTCTTACAGGCTGCTGGGATTAAGCCACATGCTTGGCAAGCTGCAATGAGCACTCCTTGCTGGCCCTTGTAAGCTGTCCAGCCATAGGATACCCACCAAAATCATGTATCTGGCCCAACAGCTGCATGAACTCAAGAAGAGGAGTGTCCTGCCTGTTCCACAGACCCAGGCTGCCCAGGAAGGGACCTTGCTGTACAAACGACGGGGCAGTGCGCCCATTCTGCGGCAGTGGCTCACTGGCCAAGGACGACCAGTGTATGAGACTCAGGCCTGGGTGTTTGCTGCTGTTGCTTGCACAGGTACAGGGCAAGCAACACACAGGCCGGTCTTCTGGGCTGCTGTAGTGTCTAGCCTGCATCTTGAGTTGTCCCCTTGCCTCCCATGTGGGAGGAACATCTCCTAAAGCAGGCTCTGCCACCTCTCCACAGCTTTTCCCCACCAACTGCTGCTTCTCTTTCCCCTCTGCAGATCTGACCTCATTTACAAACTCTGCTCCCAAACTTACTCTCTCCCCCCAAACACCCTCCGCCTGCCCCCCAACAGAGAAAGCCTTGGTGCTTCTAAACCTCCCCCTTGCTCTATATTCCTGTGCTGTATGATTTGTGCACCATTTACCAGCCTTCACCTGTGCGGTTCAGATTTCTCGTCCTTCTGCAATGTCACCTGACATGTAAGACAGATCCTGTCCAGCCTGGGGCTTTCCTGCCCCCTCTGATACTCTGCGTCTTCTATGCAGTGCTACGCTGCCTGGGCATCCCAGCACGCGTCGTTACCACATTTGCTTCAGCCCAGGGTACCAACGGGAGCCTGCTGGTGGATGAGTACTACAACGAGGAGGGGCTCCAGAATGGAGAAGGACAGAGGGGCCGTATCTGGTGAGAAGCCTAGAGGAGATAGGGTTCTAGACCAGAAAGGGCTCCAAAGTGCCAAGCTCATTGTGAGCCCCCGGCACATGGAGAAGCTTGGCTAAGAGAAGATCTTCGGGACTGTCGTTGGAGGTGGTGGTGGTCAGCGGTGGAGTGCATGCCCCTCTGTAGGAACGTCCCTTTTCTTTTTAGAGTGTCCTCTCATCCCCAGGGCAACAACTCTCTAAAGTCATATTTCTAAGCTCTCTTCCATATTCCCCTTTTCCCCACTTGAAGTTTTGCCTTTGTTACTTTTAGGGTCTTCCAAACTTCTGTGGAATGCTGGATGAACAGACCTGATTTGCAGGGTTATGATGGGTGGCAGATTCTGTACCCAAGAGCATCTAATGGAGTTGGAGGTAAAGCCTAAGGGTGGGCCCAGGACCAACCAGGGCTGAAAGAGCTGAAGGGGTCCCTTTGCGAAGGATCTAGGAGCAGCATGTGGTCCAAAGAGGGTCTTCATCCTCTAAAACAGGAGAAGCAGAAGGAGTGATGGTGATCAGATTGTGCCAACAGGCTCAAGGAGATAAAGATGTCAGCTATCCATGTTACAAGCTGCATAAATGCTAGGCCTACTTAAAGCCTTGGGCAAAGGAATACCATCTCAATGAAGGTCAAAGGTCAAATGACTATGGGCATTCTGGGGTAGGACCTGGCTGGGTGGAACTTGTCTGTGTGTGGATGAAAACTCAAGCCTAGAGAGGGAAACTTCAAGCAACCAAAGAATGATGCCTCCTTGTCCTGGAACAATGCAGCCAGTCCTGATGAGACCTGATAGGCTGGGGTCAGACGGAAGGAGAGGGGGACCTCCCCTATCAGTGGACTAGGGGAGGGGCATGGGAGGAGATGAGGGAGGCAAGGTGGGATTGGGAGGGGCTGAGGGAGGGGGCTACAGCTGGGATAGAAAATGAATAAATCGTAATAAATATTTTAAAAATTAAACAAATTACAAAGCTTTTTTTAAAAAAAGAAAATTACTAGAAAAATCTAGGGAGGGAATGAAAATCGTCCTGTCATAGATTGGTCCAAATTTCCAAATGATTAAATGGTTAACACCACTTGTAACAAAACAAAACAAACAAACAAACAAAAAAATATCAGAGAGCCTGGCACACAGGAAGCGACCAAGAGGGCGGCCTGTTCCTAGCATATTAGAATTAAGACTGTGTGCTAATCGTGTTCCTATGAGGTCCTTCCTGTCCAGAGTCTGGTATAAGCCAGGACCTAAGAGTATTTTCATTGCATCATCGTGAGTTTCATCTTTGATACTTTCTCAGAAAGCCTGTCCACTTCCTACCACTGACCTTGATCCTGGAGAAGGAAAAATAATGTACAGGACAAGGACTGACACAAGGAACCTAGCCAGAGCAGAACTCTGAGGGGGGAGGGGTCCTTTGCTCAACTGCCCTTTCTCTTTGTAGTAGAAGCATTGTTAATATTTACTACTAATATGTAAGGTCATTACGGAAGTTGTTATTGCACCTGCTATTCTAGAAACGAAAGTACACAGACACCTGTTAGATTTTTAATATGCCTGCACGTTGGAACTGGGCAGAAACTAAGCCCTAAGCTGTCTCGATCTCTCCCAGCTCCACTTCCCATGCCATTTGCTCTAATAATTTCCATATGGGCTACTTTGCCTCCAAAAACCCCATAAATTCTTGCACGTGTTTTTTTCAACTGGGCTGCTTCTCCCCATTTGCCAATCCTCAGAGCAAGCTCCTCCCAGCCACGTGCTTCTAGTTCATGCTTAACCCATGGCGACTCTGCTTTCTTCTTCCTCCTCTCCTGTACCTCTCTCCCTCCTCTTCTCCCTCCCTCAATCTTTCTCTCCTCCGAGCCCGCAAACCTTAGCTCTGCCTACCTCACTTTTGTCCAACTTGGATGCAGGCATTTTTTTATTGGCCAATCAGGAATAATTTGGGAGGCAAGGTTTACAAGTGTCATTTTGGTTACCTGAGGGTTTACTGATAAAACAGTATCTTGGGGGGGGGGGGAGCAAGCAACTAACATATGAATACATGGTGGCTCCCGATCAACCACCACATCTCTCCTTTAGTTCTGGGATCCTGCATTCTGGTCCCGGTCCGAGCAGTCAAGGATGGGAAACTGCAGCTGGACCCGGCAGTATCAGACCTCTTTGCTTCAGTAAATGCCTCGTGTGTGATCTGGAAGTGCTGTGAAGATGGGAAATTGGAGCTGACCGACTCCAGCCAAAAGTATGTTGGCGAGAACATCTGCACCAAGGTCGTGGGCAGTGACCGCTGCGAAGACATCACTCAGAACTACAAGTATCCTGCAGGTACTGACAGTATTCACCGGAGATAGCAAATGAGGGGATGGGCCGGGCAGATGCAGGTCAGAAAGAGTCCCGGTCTTTTCTCCATCAAATAAAAGTAAGTCTCTCAGTCTTGGCTGACGTGACTGCCAGTTTGGATCACATAGTTCTGCACTGTAGGAGGCTGAGCTGTCGGGCACACTGCAGTGCTCTTTGCTTCGGCTCATGAGATGCCTGTCCCCAACCCCAGCCAGTCCTGATAACCAAAAATGTCTTCATGTATTTCCAAATGTCCCCGATGGGGTCAAAATCGCCTCTGCTTGAGAACCATTGTTATGAAAAAAAAGCCAAATAAATACCAAACCCTGTCCAAGAAGACTTTTGGGACTGAGGGAGAGGAAGCTAACCCTCCCACCCTCTCTTCTAAGATCCCCAAAGACTTCTCTATTTTTGTCTATCAGTCCAAATCAGGAGGCTGTAACTCCCTGGAGCCTTCTCCTACAGCACACTGTTCTTGCCTGACTGTCTTCTGCACTCTTTCCCACAGCCTGGTTAATCCAGCAGCTTCCTTGCCTCTTGCCTGTAGGATGGCAACTCCCTGGCTCTGGTCTCTCCATCATGGTTCCCTTTCCCATCTCAGTTTCGAGAATGAATGTTCTAAGACATGGCTGCCATTGTTATCCCCCACTCAAGAATATTCCATGGCTCCTTTGCCCTTGAAGAATCATGTGTGAAGGAGTCTTACAAAAATATCTCCAGTGACAGCGCTGACTTGTCACAAAACTTGTTTTCCTTGAGCGAAGGCAAATTCAAAACAGGAGGCATTTGCAAAGCTTTTTAAGATTTTAGTATCTGAGCAGAGGTGGTATATAAATTTTAACCCTGCACTTTTGTCAGAAGAATCTGTACCTCTGGGGTAAGAGGTCTGTTTTGTCTTCTATTCTGCAGGGTCTCTTCTAGAAAAAGAGGTACTGGAGAGAGTCCGAAAAGAGAGAATGAAACACAGAAAAGACAGTGGCCTGAGCCCTCCTATCTGTGAGCCTGTTGATCCTCTGCACCTCTCCTTGGAAACAACTAAATCTATCCCACCGGGAGGAAACGGTGGGGTCTCGGTGATCCTGGTTAACCCCACAGACAAGGAGAAGGACGTGCATCTGGTGATTGCCATCCAGGCTGTGTACTACAATGGAGTCTTTGCTACTTATCTCTGGAAACAGAAGCAGTCTTTCATACTCAGACCCAACGAGGGTAACTCTCTCTGGCCCCAACAGACACCTTACACACAGCTGTTTCTATCTTGGGTTCACCCATAGGTCTTCAGAGATGGCTTTTACCCCCCTGGTGCTCACACTCCCACTCATTCATCCAACACACATATATCTGGCCTGCGACAGGTGAGAGGACCAGGATTCCAGCTGCAATGAGATAATTAAACCAACCCACATCAGCAGTGAGAAAGCGTCCAGGGAGGCCAACAGAGTGCAGGACAGAAATGCACCTCACCTAGGATGGGGCAGTCTGCACCTGGATGATTCACAGCAGGCTGCTTTTGAAGGATGAAGAAGGACAAGGTGGATAGAAAAAATACACCAGGCATTCCAGACAGGGGGAAAATGTATAAAGGTCTCTCCTCTTCCTTAGATACTTGTTTAATTGGTCTGAGATGAGGCCCCACACTGGAGTCACCTAAGGAAACTATGCCTGGGCTACATGCCAGACAATTGGATAAACACAAACGTCAGAATTTACAACACTGCTGAGAAAATCTCACTACCCAGGCAAGCTTCAGGGACAAGGACTCAGCTTGTCTACAGGACTGGAACAACCCAGGCATAGTGTGAGTTAGCACGAGAGCTAAATGTGCCTGGGATGTGAACAGTCCCAGCTGTCATGCTCAGGAGCCCGAGTTATTGTTGTCTGGGTAATGGAGAGCTGGCCAAAAGTTTTCATTAGGGGTGTCAATGTGATCAGAACACATTTTTAAAAGAAAGACCTTTTGATGAAATGGAATGGAAAGGTCATGGCAGAACATTTGTTCTTAACCTTGGCTGTACACTGAGGCACCTGTGGGAATTTACAATCCTGATGCCTGTTGCCAGGATCTGATGTCATTGACTTGGGTTGTGGCCTGAGGTTGGGACTGTGATATAAAAGATTCTTGTATGCAGCATAGAGAACCTCTAGGTTACAGGGCAGTAGGGGGTAGGGAGTGAGGGTGAGAGTTATTTATTAGCAGTTGAAGTAACAAAAGCCAGGCTAACCTGGCAGCACTCAGAAACAAGACATCCAGGAGGTGGTAGAAATTGGGTTTGTGAATGAGGATGTCCTCCTATGGTTTATTCCTCTTTCCTAGAAGAGAGGAATGCAACTTTTGGGAAAAAGATGAATCTAGTTATAGCATGTTTTTGTTAGAGGCCCATGAGACATCCAAGTATCCAGACAACCAGCAGGCATCTGGGAACTTAAACACAGGGTTCAAGATACAGCCTGTGCTGGTGAGCAGGCATACAAATCCCTAGAGGGAGTGAGCAAGAGTCAGGCACGGAGGCATTTACAGTGCTGGAGGACAGGACGTAGGAAGAGGAATTAATGGATTTAGGGAACACTTAAGGAAAGAACAAAGAATGAGGGAGACAGAGTTGTCTAAGAGGGGACAGGAACACCCAGCAAGGTTGGCAGAGAGGTCAGGAGATGTCCTGGTTGAAGCTCATAGCCTGGGCAAGAGACCCAGCTAAGAAGATGAAGGCTGGCTTTCTGGCATTTAAACTGATTGAACTCAGTAGCGTTCTTCCTAAAGCAGGATGGGAAAAAGGAGGAGCTAGAGAGAGGGTGGCATGGTTCTTTGGTTGACTTGGAAGGCGAATCTGTTTATATGCTGATAATCAACATAAAAGCTGAAGCTTTGGGAGAGTGGGTTATAAATGACAGCATAGCCTCTGGGCAAATAACCTTTCGGAATAATTATCTCGCATATATTGAGCACCTAATATTTGCCAGAAATGGTGGTGAGTACATTAAATTCTTTATCTCATTATTTCCACAACTTTATGAGGGGAGTGCCGTCCTTAGTCCCACTTCTTGTCAGAGAAAACTGAAGTTAAATGAGTTGCCTGAGGTTACACAGTTCATCAGCAGTGGATGAGAATGGGGCACATATTTAAAAAGCATAGGATTCTACATGGACAAGGGGCTAGCACATACCCTGGGAGGAGGTCACGGTAGGGGTAATGTCTATGTCTGCAGGTTGGGAATGGGAGGCAGAGCTTGAGAGGGTCCCACTTGATAGTTAACATTTTCTGTTTAGAAGGAAACGGAAGAAGGAGCAGGAACTGTGTAAGCACGCGTTCAGCAACCGACATGTGATGAGTTTTGAGATAAGCACTTCCTTTGAAGTGTGTCATGTAACACAAGTCATCCTACCACTTTTAGGCAAAAAATGCCATGGCTGGTTGTAGCTCACAGAAGCTTGTCTATAATCCCTGGGAGGCAGTCTGCTAAGAGTGTTGGCAGAGATGGTAACGGGGCAGCAGTCCTGGGCACATGCAGAGTAGCTGTAGGCCATGTAGCATCTTTCTGGCTTCAGTGGGACCCCAATTCCTTTGTCGTGGGTGTGATTTGATTCTGGCATGCATGCACTCCGTGCTTTGTCCTGACTTGCCTGTTGTATGTTGCAGTTCTGAAAGCATCCACCCCCCTGTCTTTCTCCTATTTTGAACAAACCCTACCTGAGAACAGCTTCCTCAGGGTCACAGCAATGGCCACACGCTCCGACACCAGCCTCAGCTGCTTCGCTCAGGAAGACATGGCCATCAGTAAACCACACCTTGCCATCAAGGTGGGCGCTCCTTTTTCATTGAATTGCTCTTAGCTGCTACCAAACAGGGCTGTTGGTGGGAAAGTTCGAGAAAGGATTAGGAGGTGTGGCCTTATTAGAGAAGGTGTGTTGATGGAAACAATGGCTGTCCCTTTCCCAGCATCTGCCATAGTTGTCTAGGTGCTGCCTCTTCCTACAGATGCCGAAGAGAGCGGTGCAGTATCAGCCTCTCACCGTCTCAGTCAGCATGCACAACTCCTCAGAGTCTCCCATGCAGAACTGCGTCATCTCCATCTTTGGAAGGGGACTCATCTACAGAGAGAAGAAATATGGGTAAGAGACTGTACGCTTCTTTTTGGTTTTGTTTTTCAAGACAGGGTTTCTCTCCGTATCCCTGGCTACCATACAGAACTCATTCTATAGACCAGTCTGGCCTGGAACTCACAGAGATCCACCTGCCAGAGCTCCGCCTCCCAAGTGCTGGGACTAAAGGTGTGTGTCACCGCTGCAGGCTAAGACTGTAAGCTTCTCATACCACTGAAAGATCTCAACTGTTTTGGACTTAAAAACAATAATCCATCTCTTTGTCCTATCCCTTGAAGATAGAGCAAATATCTCCAGAAGTTGAATTAAAGCTACCAAATGGCTTATCTCATCCTGGAACCACCAAGTCAACAGGAGGAGGGGATAAGGGAGACTGTGAAGACCCTACATAGCTCCCACCTCACTTGTCCCAATCATCCAAGAAGAGCCTGAGTATTGCTGGTGATGAAGGGAGGTTAGATCTGGTACCAGAGAACACACAGATAGGACATGCTGTGTCTTGGTTTACCAAAGAATTGTACCCTACCAATCACTGCTACAATGTACAATTTTAATTAAGTTCTTTTCATTTCTCTTCCCTTCACCACCATCCATGTCCTTTTGTGTGTGGATCTTTAGCAATGTGCAATGTGTACTGTTGTTTCATTAACTTATACAGATGTTACGGCTTTGTCTTGGGCTGCTGTTGTAAGTGGAGTTTAATAGTTACTAATAATTATCTTTTAGTAATGCTGCTGTTTATCCTAAACAGCTGTATAACCAAATCACCACACAGAGACTATAATTTAATTAACCTAGAACACAATGCTGGGCAATAGTTACTCCATCCAAACCTCCAAGCCCTCATAGTTTTCTAACATTTAGATTTCCCACATTATACTTGCTTTTAGTGATATATTAGGTCCAGTCCATCTCTCCAAGGTTGTTCCAATATCTCTCTCTCTCAGCTCTCCCCTGCCCTTTCTCCTCCTCTGCCTCCCACCTTCCTGTCCTCTCGCTCCTCCCTCTCTTCCTGCTTCCTTTTCATTGCTCAACATTGTGGCTAGTTGCTTTATTTTGACATGTTTATACAAAGTTGAGACAGGTGATGCTTAGAATAAGATTCACAATGCAATGTCCAGATTGAAACCAGAGAGTGGGGGAGAGAAACCAGCATTTGAATGAACAAGGGTAAAGTGTATACATTCCAAAAGAACATTATACCAACAGGCTGCATAATATTCCATTGTCTGTATCCACCACTTCCTACTGCTCCATGATGACAGGCAGCAAATACCTCTCATTCTGATGCCGCAAGGTTTCACAGCCAACAGCCTCCTACACATCCCCTTATAAGCTTGTTTGAAGCTTTGGTGATGCCAGGGATTAAATCTATACAGGAATGGAATTTCTGGGTCACAAGATATAATCCCGTTTAGCCAGATCCTATTAAATTTAGAAGCAGAATCCTTCCAGCACTGTAAGACAGTTTTTCTCCCCACCTCTCTGGCAATACCCAACTATTCTCTTCTTTCCAGTAGGAAAAACAGTAATAGAAAGCCATATCCTACTGTTCCAATTTGCCATTCTTTAGGCTGGTTATCCTTTTTTATTTCCTCTTTGATAGCTGTCTCTGTCTTGGCCTCCTTTTCTTCTGGTGTTCTTGCCTTCCTTCTTGTGGACTTTTAGGGAGTTCCTGAATATTCTAGGTCCCTGAGTGTTGTTAGACATTGCAAGCAACCTCTTTTATTTTGCCTACTGTACTCCTGGTTGGGTATAATTTAAAGGTAACACTAAGCTTCCTAGCAGGTGGTCCAGTTATTGAGCCACTGGTACAACATCATGAAAATTTGTCATTCTTGCCAATTAAACGAGAGGAGGACCCACCAACATTTAACTAGACTTTATGATCTTCCAGAACAACTTAAAGCAAATTCCCTGAAGGAAATCTTAAACATTCCCTCACTGAAAGGTCTACAGTAGTCCAGGAAGGTCAGCCACCTCTGCTGACACCTTGTCACCCCCTCACTATGTCTATGGCACCCACTGTGCTCAGCAGGGAGAAATTTAAAACTCTCTTTTGCCAAACATACTGCCAGTACTATTACCAAGAATATAACCAGACCGAATCACAGACGCTGAAAGGAACAACAGATGCAGACGAGAGGCCTCCGCACGCTTCTGTCTTGAGCCGTGCAGTTGCTCTGTATAGAGATGCTCCTGTCATTTATCTCTTATGATCACTTCCGGCTTTCCCAGTAAACTTAGATTTCTATCCTCATGCCCCATATCTTCAATCTGAGAAGGACAACCCATGAAGACCAGCAGAGCGATGACCCTGAAGGAGAATTAACACCCATCTCTACCTTTCTTTCAGATTAGGTTCTGTGTGGCCAGGAAACAGCCTTCATGCTCAATTCCAGTTCACACCAACACACCTGGGGCTCCAGAGGCTCACTGTGGAAGTAGATTGTGACATGTTCCAGAACCTGACCGGCCATAGCAGTGTCCTTGTGGTGCCCCGACACTCCCGTTTAAACCGAAAACAACCCTCAAACCACCTGCTAAAGCCAGACACACTCTGGAGAGAAACTCTGCCTCTCAGACAAATGAATCTCCACTAAGGTTGAATAAAACAGTGACCAAAACTAAACTAGACTCACAGAAACCAAAATCCGTTTTTGTTGTTGTTTGTTTTGAAGAGTTTAAGTTAGCCTGAATATAACTCCATTTTGAAATAAAGCTCTTGACTGGGAACTGAATTCAGGTACCAGGAAATATCACAGAATGCGCACCTGGCAGAAAACAAAGTTAACTCTCCTAGCAACAGCCTCCAGGAAATATAACAGAATAAATGCTTCATAGAAAATAGAGACAAACTCCCTGGCAATAATCAATGGGATTCAGTTAGAAATCGGGTGGGAAAATTCTCCCCAATGTTTCAGATATGGTTTAGAAAAATAGCCATTGTGATTATATGCCTTAGTCATTGTGATTGTGTGCCTCAGAAAAGGTCACTCCACCCTGCTAAACTTCACCCAATTCTGTAAGGCCAAGGCTTGTGCCCCACTGCTTGCTGTCATGGAAACCCCTTGATCACAGACTTTCCCTTTAAAAATCCTGTTCACTCAGAGCTCGGGGTCCCACTTTTCTAGTGCTGCATCAGTGAGACTTGTTTTCCGAGTTCGGTCGCTCTCGTAATAAAGCTCTCTTGCAATTACATCGAGTCGTCTCCTGGTGGTCTCGGAGGGTCCCATGAACCTGGCATTATATTTGGGGACTCACCCATCCGGGATGCCTCGGGACCTCTAGGACTCCCGACCCGGAGAGCTTAATCCCGCGGGTAAGTGTAACGTCTTCTATGTTGTCCGTCTGTTTTAAATGTTTGTTTGCCTTTATTCTTTGTTTCTTATCCTGAAAAGCCTCGAGGTGCTTATGGGAGCGGCCAGATGTAGGTGTGACAGACGTGTTGGAGCCCAGGCTGCGGAGGGCTTCAAAAGACATTTTGTAGCCCTGGAATTTCTGCCTCCTCGGAACCTCTGGGATAGGGGAACCAGGGTGAGGATCAGTTTTCTGGAACTTCTGTGGCAGAGAAGTCCAGATTCTCAGTTTTACTTGGTTTCTGTGTGTGATTAATTGTTTTTTCTTGGTGTTGTGCCCGGAGTTACTGTTTAATTTTTGTGATTAATTTTTTGTGGTTTTACGTCTACTTGAGAGTGCTTGATTTTACTTTTGTTTAAAACTGGGGCTGTTTTCGTTTCTGTGATTTCAGTTTTGTCCCGGGATATTAGCCCGGGTATAGGCTGTAAGTTGTTGCCTTTGGTTTCGTTTTTGTCTGAGACAGCCGGTTCTTTTTTGTGTATGAGTGATTTACTATTTGTTGAAATTGTTCTCCTTACTTCGTCTACATTCTCTTGAATTCTCTTGATGAATAGACTGACTGACGATATGGGACAGAATACTTCCAAACCTCTTCACTTGGTTCTGACTCATTTTGGAGAGGTTAAAGCTAGAGCTCAGGGTCTTTCAGTTGATGTGAGGAAAGGAAAAATGATAACTTTCTGCAGCTCTGAATGGCCCACCTTCAATGTGGGCTGGCCACCAGAAGGAACCTTCCACCTTCCCACCGTCTTAGCGGTGGAATATAGAGTCTTTCAGAAAGCATGTGGGCACCCAGACCAGGTGTCATATATTGTAGTTTGGAAGGACCTGGTGACTCATCCACCTTTATGGATTAAGCTCTTTCTGATCCCCACTAACAATTCTCCTTCTATAGGATCTCCAGAACCAGAGGTCACTGCTCTGGTGACTGAGACCAAGAAAAAGGATCCCAAAGGTGCCCCTTCAACTTCCTCTGCTCCCCTTTACCCTGTTTTGCAGGATGGAACTCCAGAGGAAGCCATTTTTCCACCCCCTCCATATAGACCTCTTTCCACCCCTCAACCGGCTCCCTCAGTACTGGATACTTTAACCAGGTCAGGACCACTATCTGGCCCAGCACAGAGGACCCAGAGCCTCTGAGCAGCCTCTCCTTCTGGAGTGACAGAGGCAGATTCCACAGTCCTTCCCCTATAGGCCACGGGACCACCAAATGATAATAGCAATCAATCTCACCATTATTGGCCTTTTGCCACATCAGATCTTTATAACTGGAGAACTCAGCATGCCAAGTTCTCTGACAACCCTAGAGATTTGATTGATCTCTTTAAAACTGTTCTTTTCATCCATCAGTGCACCTGGGATGATTGCCAGCAGCTTTTACAGGTTTTGTTTATCACAGAGGAGCGGGGACGTATTATTTCAGAGGCGTGCAAAAATGTCCCAGACACTACAGGAGTTTCAACTACAAATCAAGCCTGTATTGATGATTACTTTCCCTATTATAGGCCCAACTGGGATTACAACATGGCTGCAGGTAGGGAATGTCTCCTAGTCTACCACCAGACTCAGATGGCAGGTCTCAAGGTGGCCGCAAGACTTCGCACTAATTTGGCCAAGATGTGCAGAAACAGGAAAGAATAGGCCAGTATTTGTGTCGAAGGTAATCAGCTGATTACCCCAAAAACCATCACAGTGGCAGGCAGGGTGGTATAGGCACAGAAGACTAACTTAGAGGTGGTGGAGGCCTGTGGTATAGGTGGGGACCCTAATTCAGGTTACACACCATACCTCACCCCAGCTTTACCCTGCTTTCTAATATGTGATCCTCTGGAGCAGTGGTTCCTAACCTTCTTAATGCTGTGACCCTTTTATACAGTTCCTTATGTTGTAGTGACTCCCCACCATAAAACTGTTTCATTGCTACTTCATAGCTGTAATGTTGCTATCACTATGAATCATAATATAAATATCTGATATGGAAGATATCAGATATGCAATCCCCAAAGGGATTAAAACCCACAGGTCGAGAACACAGGTTCTAGATGTACACAATATATAATTTCATAGCAATATAGTTGGAAACAATGTACCAAAATGTCTAAATTATAAAAACTCTTATGCGTCGTCGTTGTCGTTGTTGTTGTTGTTGTTGTTATTGTTTTATAAAAATGTGGTATCCACATTTGAGGATACATGTTATATGGACAAAGTAGGTATGTCTGAAGAAAACTAATATTTTTAATAAAGTGGACCAAACTAGCAAATGAGAGTGTGGTGGTTTGAATGAGAGTGTCCCCTACAGTATCATATGTTAAAATTCTTGGTCCCTAGTTAGTAGAACTGTTTGAGAAGGACTGGGAGGTCTGGCCTTGTTGGAGGAAGTTTTTCACTGGGGGATTGGGCTTTGAAGGCCCAAACCAGATCTAGTTCTCTCTTCCTGAAGCCTATGGACCCAGATGTAGAACCCTCAACTAGTTCTCTAGCACCATGTCTGCCTGCATGCTTCCTGCAGTGATGACAATGGACTAAACCTTTGAAACTGTAAATAAGCCCCAATTAAATACTTTCTCTTATAAGAGTTGGTGTGGTCAGCCAGGCATGGTGGTGTGCATGGTGGTGTAACCCCAGCACTTGGGGTGGGGGTGGGAAGCAGAGCAAGCAGATCTCTGTGAGTTCGAGGCCAGCCTGGTCTACAAAGTGAGTCCAGGACAGCCAGGGATACATAGAGAAACCCTGTCTTGAAAAAAAAAGTTGGTATGGTCATGGTGTTTCTTCAGAGCAGTAAAATACTAAGACAGAAATTGGTACCAGGATAGTGGGTTATTGCTGTGACAAATATGACCATATTGGTTTTGGGAGGGTTGTGGAAGGACTTTGGAACTTCAGGCTAGAAAAGACATTGAGTTTTGAGAGTCCAGTGGGATGTTCCGTAGGAGTTTGGAAGATAAGAGTTGAAAGCAATGAAGACAATGGAGACCTGGCTTGTGAACTTTCAAAGGGAAGTAAAGGCTCTACCAGGTCATTTTGTGAAGAATCTGTGGTGTTTGGTCAGCTGGAGCTGAAGAATTGGATTTGATTAACAAGAGACCAGAACCACTAAAGTAAAACTTTTGCTTTGCTGAGACAATGAATGCTGGTCAGCTGGGGCTGTAGAATCAGCCGTGATTAAGAAAAGCCCATCTTTTTGGGAGATCTTCTGGGAAGTGTTTCCTGACAGTCAGCACACAGGAGCTTTGCTCCAGAGGTGGCCAAAGTTGTACCTTGTGCTAGCAGCCAAACTTAGTGAGCTAACTCACCCAGATGGTGCTGGTTTTGAAGGTGTGAAGGGGCTATGGGGAGAAGCTGAGGCTTGGCATTTTGTGGTAGAATTGGAACCCCTGAAGAGAACTCAGAAGATCATGAGTAAATCTCAGATATTGGACATTGAGTCATTTATTCTGTTGGAGTTTGTTCGGATTGTGACTGTGCCCTGCTTCTTCCCTCTTGAAATAAGAAAGTATTTAACTTATTTTTAGTTTTACAGGAGCCCATAATTTAGAAACTGAATTTCTAAAAGAGAGTTTGGACATTTAAAGAGCCTGGACCTTTAAAGTGTTTGAACTGTAAAAACTGTGGAACTTTTAAGTTTGTAATGTTTTATATTTGTGATTGTCTTAGTCAGTGTTCTATTGCTATGAAGAGACACCACGATCACGGCAACCCTTATAAAGGAAAGCATCTAATTGGGGCTGGCTTACAGTTTCAGAGGGTTAGTCCATTATCATCATGGCGGGAAGCATGGCACTATTCAGGCAGACACGGTGCTGGAAAGGTAGACAAGAGTTCCATATCTAGATAGAAAGGCAGCAGGAAGAGAGTGATACTAGGTCTGGTTTGAGCATCTAAAACCTCAAAACCTTCCCCCAGTGACATACTTTTTCCAACAAGGCCACACCCCCTAATAGTACCACTCACTATGGACCTATGGGGCCATTTTCATTCAAACCACCAAAATGCTATTTATTAATTTGAGATCTTGGGGACGAAACAACAACAACAAAAGGAAAGGTATGGCTTAACATGACATGTTTGTTAGGTTGACAAAAGATCAATTGTGCTAGCTAATTTTATGTCAACTCGATAAAAACTAGAGTTATTTGAAAGAGGGAAATCCTAACTGAGAAAATGCCTTCATAAGATCCAGCTGTTAGGCATTTTCTTTCTTATTCTCTTTAAGATTTGTTTATTTGTTTATTTATTATCTATACAATATCCTGCCTGTATTATTTATACAATATTCTGGCATGTGTGCCCGCATGCCAGAAAAGGGCACTGGATCTTGTTATAGATAGTTGTGAGCCACCATGTTGTTGGTGGGAATTAAACTCAAGACCTTTGGAAGAACAGCCAGTGCTCTTAACCTCTGTATCATCTCTCCAGCCCCTGCAAAGCATTTTCATAACTAATAATTGATGGGGAAGGGCTCAGCCCATTGTAGGTGGGGTCATCCCTGAGCTGGTGGTCCTGGTTTTGTAAGAGAGCAGATTGAACAAGCCATAATGAGCAAGCCAGTAAGCAGCACCCCTCCATGGCCTCTGCCATCAGCTCCTGCCTCCAGGTTCCTGCCCTATTTGAGCTCCTGCCCTGCCTGGCTTTGTTCAGTGATGGACTATAATTTGGAAGTATAAGCCATGTAAACCCTTCCTTCCCCAACTTGCCTTTGGTCATGGTGTTTCACCACAGCAATAGAAACCCTAACTAATATCCCCTGTCGATGTAAAAATCATTTATTATTTTAAATGCATTTCTGAGCAGACTCAGACCTCCAGGCCTATAAACCCAAATGAAAACAACATTCTAGTCTCAGCAACTTGAGAATGGGTCAAAGTCCACCTGGGTGACCAGGAGTATAGGTAGAAGAAACCTAAGACAGTGAAGGACCACAGGGAAACCAGAATAAGAACTACAGAATGCAGAAGTAAAAAAAAAAAAAAAAAAAAAAAATTATTCTGTGAAGAAGCCTGTTGATGAGTACTGAGCCAAACCCCACCAAGAAAATGCTTCAAGGGTCTCTGAGCCCATGGGGTCCCACTTTGGGAAACTCAAATCAGAGGCTGAACTCATACTGAAGGGGAAATTTAACCACAGCAAGCCACAGACATGTACTATGCTTACAAGGATGTGGCACCAAGATTTATTACAATCCTCCCCCTACCCCAACACTCACTGCCATTGCCCAGAGGAGTCAGGAGTAAGCAAGTGGATGCAGGATAATGAGAAAAGCTTGGAAGAGGCTGAATACATGTTGCCTGAACCTACCAGCACCACAACAACCCATGACATAGCTCTAGAGAAGGGGTAAAAGACCCTAAACTTGAGAAAGCTAGAACACTCATTCTCCTCTGCCCCTACCCATTGCCCCACAAAGCTAGGGACCCACTGAACCCCTAGGAAACATGTGTGGCAGAACCTGGCACATGATGTAGTATTTGAGCAACACACAAGCTGCATGCAATGTGCAGACAGTAGCACAGTGTGGACAGCAGAGGGCAGGGCCAGCATTTGCAACAGGAGCACTGGAGGCAGGCACAGAGGCGTACAGGCATCTGAGACTCCACCCATAAAGCACAGACTGGACCAGCATCCGTAATCCAGTTACTCAAAATCAGACCGGGAGAGAACAGGAGATAATGAACTCCTGCAGGCGACACTGGCTTCTTGTACACTGGGGAAGGAACGCCAATCTGGTTACCAATCCAGTTTTCATAGCTTATATCCCCACCCAGATGGCTCTCCTTCCTGCATCTATTCCTCTCCTATCTAATGCCCACTGTCAATTTGGCATGCCAACTTGCTCCTATTGTTATTGCCCTGGGGAACTTTTCCCTCCTCTTTATTTTCCCCTCCCAAAGAACACACTGACTTGCAGGGTCTCTGTTGCCTAGTCTCCCAAAAGAGGAAACTGTTCTATGTTTTGTGATTGTTTATTGTTTATTATTGTCTTCTCAGTCTACCTTCAGCCAAAACTCCCTCCCCAACCCTTGTGTTCCTACAGTAGCCCATTCATGCTTTTCTCTTCTACCAATCCAGTATTAATCTTAGTCTACTTAGCATTCCCCCCCTTTGGTTTTTTGAGACAATATTTCTCTGTGTAGCCTTGGCTGTCCTGGACTCGCTTTGTAGACCAGACTGTCCTCAAACTCACATTCGCCTCCCTCTACTTCCTGCAGTGCTAGGATCACAGGTGTGAGACACCATACCCAGCCAGTTTTTTTTCCCCCACTCATCATATAACTAGTCCATTAGCATATAAGGGTTTTATTTTTATATTTTTGAGACATGGTCTCTCTAGCTCTCTGGATGTCCTGGAACATACTATGTAGAGCAAGCTGGCAGCTCAGAGGTCTACCTGCCTCTGCCACGTAAGTGCTAGGATTAAAGGTATGTTCCAACATGTCTGGCTCAAAATAGAATATTTTAAATGGAAGAAACATTAAATGACACATTTAATCACATAGGTTAAGGTTTTATTGAGATAATAAAAATCTTAATAAAACAAAATACTTTACTGTAAAATACAGAATAAGACAACTTCCTTAAGAATTTCCAAAGAACAATTCAGAGCACAAATTTATACTAATTTCTTTTGTGACTAACATAGAAGCATATCACATTATATACTTTATAGATAACTGCCGCTCTGTTCTAGCTTAGAATCTTGATAATAATCTCCTCTTAGTACAGACAGGCACTTCCTTTCTATCCAGCAAGCACCCTATCATAGCTCCACTTCTAAAAACAAACACAGAAAACAATTAAAAATAAATAAATAAAAGCAGAGTTTTTATTGGCGCTTGGCTGGGAGAGTGAGAGGAGAAAAGTGAAGAAAGGCCTGGAACTCATAACTCGGCTGCACGCTGAGTGAGCTCCTTAATTCTGTCCATGCAGTGATGAATGGCATTAATGAGTAAAGGGATCCAGCTATCTTCTGGCTGGGGGGTCACATGACTTGCTCTGGGAATAAGACAAACATGGTTATCCAGTCAGCACAGTGCAAAGGAAAACGCCATTCCCAAGAGATGCAGAGAAGAAATGACCGTAAGAAGACATTCCTTCTCAGCCTGGCTGCTCCACACCCCCACCCCCAGCTTCCTTCCCCTAATCTTTAAATGGGGTTAATTATTGAGAGTAGTTCTCAGATGACCTTATTCTCAAGCCATGAAGGGAGAAGTCTTCATACTTACTTTGTAATTTCAAGGGCCTTTATTAAAACAGACACCAATTTCGCAGACTAGAAAAGAAACAAAGATGTCACTCACCCTGAGCCCCGGCACCAAAAAAAAAAAGGAGAGAATGAATTATCATCAATCAATGATGATAACAGAATCATTTAAAAAGAGCCTGAAAGGGGGTGAAAGACTGACTTGGAGCATGCAATCATAAAGATCTTGAAGATAAAATATGCAACAATAATGCTGATTAGGGCTGGTGAGATGACTCAGGCATGCTTGCTGTCATAGTTGACAACCCAAGACCATGTGCTAAAACAAAGAACTCCCACAAGTTGTCCCCTGGTCTCCACACTTAAACTGTGATGTGTGTGCACACAATAAATAAATGCAATTTAAAATGCTGACTAGGTTAAGGTAGCGCAATTATGGATTCTTTTCTACTTAACAAGATCTTAAGAACACTGCTGGTGTAACATTTGTGTTTTCAGCATTTTTAACTTTTTGTTTGTTTGTTTTTTGAGACAGGGTCTCTCTGTGTAGCCTTGGCTGTGTTAGAACTTACTTTCAAGACCAGGCTGGCCTCCACTCAGAGCTCCTCCTGTGCCTGCCTCTAGAGTGCTGGGATTAAAAGCGTGTGCTGCCACACTCAGCTCATTTTTAATTTGGGGAAAAAAAAAAAAAAAGAATCTCAACCTCACAGAAGAACAGTGAGTTTTAAGGCAGCCTTGACTACACATAGGAAGAATGCATTAAAAAAAAGGGGAGGACACCCTCCCTAAGGTCTTCTTGTTGTTTAGCTTCTTTAGGAATATAGATTTTAGCATGTTTATCCTATATTATATGGCTAATATCCACTTATGAGTAAGTATATGCCATGTGTGTCTTTCTGCTTTTGCGTTACCTCACTCAGGATGATCTTTTCTAGTTCCCACCATTTGCCTGCAAATTTCATGATTTCCTTGTTTTTAATAGCTGAGTAGTATTCCAATGTGTAAATGTACTACAATTTCTGTATCCATTCCTCCATTGAGGGATATCTAGTTTCCAGCTTCTGGCTATTATGAATAAAGCTGCTACAAACATGGTTGAGCAAATGTCCTTGTTGAATAGATGAACAAATTTGGATATATGCTCAATCCTGATTCAGAAGGACAAATGCAATAGACATTGTAAGCAAAAGAAGACAGGAAACAGGATAGAAGCCTACCACAGATGGCCTCTGAAAGACTCTACTGATCGAGGTATCGAAGCAGAGGCTGAGACTCATAGACAAACTTTGGGCAGAGTGCAGGGAATCTTATGAAAGAAGAGGGAATATAGAAAGACCTGGAGGGTACAGGAGCTCCAAAAGGAGACCAAAAGAGCCAAAAACAAACAAACAAACAAAAAACACAAAACAAAACAAAAAAAAACTGAGCCCTGGGGGCCCTGCAGAGACTGATACCCCAACCAAGGACAATGCATGGAGAGGACCTAAAACTCCAGCTCAGATGTAGCCCATTGACTCAGTCTCCAAGTGGGTTCAATAATAAGGGGAGCAGGGAATGTTTTTGATATGAACTCAGTGGCCTGCTCTTTGATCACCTCCCCCTGAGCGGGGAGCAGTCTTGCCAGGCCACAGAAGAAGACAATGCAACTAGTCCTGATGAGATCTGATAGGCTAGGATCAGATGGAAGGAGAGGAGGACCTCTATCAGTGGACTAGGGGAGGGGCATAGGGGGAGAAGAGGGAAGGAGGGTAGGATTGGGAGGAGACGAAGGAGGTGGACATAGCCTGGATACAAATTGAATAAACTGTAATAAATGATAATTTTCTTTTCTTTCTTTCTTTTTTTAAAGAGACTCCAGGGCTGGAGAGATGGCTCAGAGGTTAAAGTGCACTGGCTGTTTTTCCAGAGGTCCTGAGTTCAATTCCCAGCAACCACATGATAGCTCACAACCATCTATACTGGGTTCTGATGCCCTCTCCTGGCATGTAGGTGTACGTGCAGTCAGAGCACACACACATATAAAATAAATAAATCTTAAAAAAATAAGGAGACAGTTTGTTATGGCTTAGGCTATGAGGCAGAAATGGCAGAAGTTTCTGTTTAGACCTTTAAGAAGCTCAAGATGGTAAAACTGAATTATCTCAAGACTTGGAATCAAAACTTTTATATCCCCCTCTTCTTAACATGTGTCATACCCTACTTTGTACCCTTAGCACCACCACATCCACAACAAAAAGATAGCATGGGAATGGATGTATGGCTACAATATAAAGTAACAAACAAGTGCACACACATATTTATAAATCACTTCATATGATACTGTGTTTGGGAACATTAATAGAACATCTTGCTAAAAAGTTTATTTCTCAGGAGTGTAATTTTTTAAAAGTTAATGCCAAGGCCAGGCATGGTGGTGCATGCCTTTACTCCCAGCACTCAGGGAGGCAGAGGCAGGTGGATCAATGACTTTGAGGCCAGCAGGGTCTACAAAGCGAATCCAGGACAACCAGGACACAGAGAAACCCTGTCTCAAAAAAACAAAAAACAAACTCAAAAACAAGTTAATGGCAAAAAAAAAAAGTTAATGTTCCAAAGAACCAGTCCTACTGAAGAGTTCTGCACATTAATTAATCTCCTACCACCTAATTTATCATATATTAGAACCTACATAGGTGTATATACCTATACCTTGCAACATTTAAGTTACTCGGCAGGTTCACTTGTCTCCCAATAACATTAGTGGTATGAAATGGAGTTCATAAAACTAAAAGACAGAACCATAAAGGCAGTAGCACTTCAAGATTACAATCAAACATAAATACATATGTATATTATACATACAAAACATATATTGTGGTACTGATTCGGTAAATTCAGATCTCTCTAAAGCATCTGACTTGTGGCAATGCCTTACTTGCTAGGAGTGCTTGCAAGCATAAGGACATGAGTTCAAATCCTAGTACACATTAAAAAAAAAATTGCATATGACCATGTTTGAACCTGTTACCCCAGAGCTGTGGGAACAGAGACAAGGAGATCACTGGGCTTGCTGGCTGCCAGACTGGCTCCAGGTTCAGTGAGGAGCCTGTCTCAAGGCAATCAAGTAGAGTGACATATGTGCATATGTGCACATGCAGCTGCACACAGACATGTGTATACATGACCCTCCCCTGAGAAATTAAAAAAAAAAAAGAATTTTATTCTTTAAAGTACTGTTTTCTAAGATCGTCGGATTTTTTTTTCAAATAATAACCCAAGTGTTTCTAAAAGAATTAAAGTATCAAAGCACATGGCTATTATAACTCAAATTGAGCTAGTATTTATCAAACACAAATATATCCAAGAACTGTGAAATCATTACACCTGCACAGAAGTTGGCAAAGATATAAATGCTCTATAGCTTATAGGAAATGCTAGAGACAAATGAACTTGCACCAATTCGAAGCTGGTACTTACACTGATCCGCACAGTGAGGTGACACACAGGTGGATACATGCTCAGAACCAAATCATCCACACTAAGGGCAGAAGACAAATATAACCATTAACAAAGACAGGGGGACAGGGCTCAGTGTGGTTGTTTCCAGCATGCAACCAACTCAGTCATTGCAGGTATGCAAGGCTTACTGAAACAAACACATCCTATTTAATATGCTGGGATAGAAATGCCTGTGGTTCACAGGACAGGGAATGATTACTTCAGTCAAGGACATGAGGACTCAAAACCAGCAGTTTAGTAAGTGATGCTGGGTGGAAACTAAACCCATTAGGTAAAAGGTTCCTTCAAAAGAGGCCACAGCTTTAACCATGTAAACAAACTTATTACCACTAAGAAGAAAAGCCAACATCATGTGCCTCCCCAACAGGCTATAGAGAGAAGCACAAAACATTCTATTATATTTTTGACCCAAAATGTTTAACTTTATTGCTATTAAAAGAAAATAATCTTATAAATACAGATTGTTGTTTTTACAATGTGTATTTCTGAAATGTCAATGTCACGTCAGACTAGATAGGACAGAGACTATTCCAGATTGCAAGAAACTAAAGAGACGCCCAACAAATGCAGTAGGAGACCTTAATGGAACCTGGAAATTACTTAAGACATTTTGAACAAATAGAGAAATCTAAGTATTAGATATTATTATTACATTGAGTGTTAAATCTCTTGAATATGGCTCAAAAGATGTCTGTTCTTAGGAGGTTGCTAATAAACTATTTATGGGTGAAAAGTCATTTATGCTTAAAATGATTTAGGAAAAACCTATCATACCTATTTATCAAGAAGGGAAAGAGGTGAACAGAATCCAAATAAAGGGTGTATTGCTATTTACTGAAGTACTTTTTCAATTTTCATTTAGGCCTGAAAATTTTCAAAATATAAAAAGCTGGAGGAAACCACAGAGCAGCAGAAGGTCAAATCACAACACTCCTGTTTCCTCAAGTGTGCAACACACACTTACCTGGGGCTGATCTCATCAGAAATATCCACAATGTCATCCAGCTGAGCCACCTGATCCTTCTGTCCATTCTCAGCCACTAAGATCCGGATCTTCTTAAGGGAGGCTCGGGAGGCTCTCACCAACGCAAGGCACGGGGTGATGAGCTCTTGATCTTCCTCTGACCAGTATGAGTCCCGATTACTGGGAAGCCCTACTACACCATTCTCATCATTGTGGCTGTCAGCGTTGTCCTCAGAATCATTCAACAGGCCACAGTAAGGGTCACATTCTTCGATAGCCTACGACAAACCATCACATTTGTGAATGCAAACACACCACCACCACCATCGTCAGCCACCTGCTTTGCTATCGGCTACAAAACTGAATTGTTTTGTAAACCATGTTCTCATTCTGCCTGTCTAGCTGGAGAGGGAGGACAGGACAGGAGTAAGAGTGGAATTATTTGGTCAAGTTACAGTGAACTCCTTATTTTATGGTCAGTTCTCCCCTGCTTGTCATGAAATTATTTTCCAATGACCAGGAAAGATAGGTAAGTGCCCTCACCTGCTCCATTTCCTCATGTGCATCTTTCACAAAATCCACGCTCTTTGTCAGCATCAAAAGGGCTGCAGCTTTGTTATCTATAAGTGAAAGATCAGAAGCACTAGAATTAGAGGAGAAACCAAACCTTTCTCTTAGACTACAAAGGGCAACCAACACTGCTTTGAAGAAAACGCTTCTTACATACCCTCTGCCTGGACAGAGGGTTAAAAAGGCTTAACTTCACTACCAAAACAAATACAACTGTCTCATGGTATTTGTTATCACAGTCCTCTTGATGACCACTCTTAGTCTGTCTGCTCTGCTTACAACTCTTTCAGCATGCTCTCCTGGAACAGTAATAGGAGAGCAGATTATATCTGTACAAGAGACAGAGCCCCAGCAAGAAGGGCAACCTGAATTGAAGGAGCTGAGCTCAGTGACAAAGTGCTTGGCTGGCATGCCCTGGGCTCAATCCCCAGCACTGCTAACGCCAAACCAAACCAAAAACCAGTATGAGGAACGGTAAAAAGTACTAAATTGATTAATATTGATGAAAATAAACTACATGTTATTTCATTAAATTCTTCACAGAAATTAAAACAGATACATAAGGTGGAACTGGAAGCTAGACCTGAGAGGTCTCTCTGCTCTGGCCAGCAGGTAACAGTGCACTTCTACCCACCTTCTGGGATCTCAGACACCTGCTGGCAAGCGACTGAGACGCTATTGCAGGAAATAAGGTCACCGATGTCAACGCTAGAGAAAGGAATTAACAAGAACATATCAATAACCTAGCTTCCTGTATCCTAATGAGCTCCTTCCTGTTTCTATATGTCCCCTGAGTAATTTTGCTGTGAGGGTCAATTTTCCCTCCCTGCATCAAGGATGCCCATTAACTGTCAGCCCATACTATGGCACTGCTACCTCTGAAACGGAGTGCTGAGAAGTATTTCCAGAAGCTGAGCCATGCCGTCCACAATGTTCAGAGTAGCACTCCGCACCAGCTTTCTCAGGGTGATTCCTATGGCCGAACCCAAACAGTAAGTAGCCTAGTTGTTTCAAACGTCACCACCTGCTTTCTGGAATCTTAGTGTTCCGGAACTATGAGGTAATGGATACCCACATGCTTTACCTCATGCACCATGTCATTTTATTGCCCCTCTTGCCACTCCTTAGAGCTGTTCTTCAACAGTTTTGGAACAAAGTCCTTCCAATTGTATTAATTCATTAAGGACAATAGCCCTTTGATAATTATGGACAAAACACTGAAAATTTAAAGCATTTATAAGTAACCCTGATGAACTATGATATATTTTCATTTATTTTCTTGGCATAACATCAACAAAGGTATAAATCTACAGACCAGGTTGGTGGGCACTTGATTTGTAAAAGGGTTTGCAAATAGGTTATGATGTAATGCTAGGTGGAGGAGGTTTGGGATGGCCTGGGGTTAAGTATGGAGTTGAGATTCTGCAAGCATATGTAGTAGTTAGAATGGAGAGAGGAAGAAAATAAAGTGAATTAGGAGTTGAGAAGACCCCATATTCAGTAAAGTGCTAGTTACACAACCATGCCTGGCCTGAGTTCAGTTCCCAAAATCTACATGAGAAAGGCAGGCACCATGGAGCATTCCTATAAGGCCAGTGTTGGGGAAGCAGAGATAGGAGGCTCCCTGGAGAATCAGTGAACTCTAATGAGGCTCTCTCAAAAATACAAAATACTGACCGCTGCATGTATCCACATACACCTAAACGAACACACACACAGACATACGCACAAATAAACACATGCACCTCCATGTGCACATACATACACAGACACAAATAATGTTTTTTTTAATAAAGGGTCAGTTGAGGGCCTGGAGAGATGTTTCAGCACTTAAGAGCACTGGCTGCTCTTCCAGAAAACGCAGGTTTAATTCTCACAACCCACATGGCAGCTCACGCTGTGTGTAACTTCGGGTCCAGAGTATCCAACACCCTCTTCTGACATTAGCAGGGACCAGATATATATGTGGTACACAGACACACATGCAGGCAAAACACCCATACCCATACCCATAAAATAAAATAATAAAATAAATGTTTACTTGCCAGTTGAGATGGCTCAGCAGGTAAAAGCACTTTGTTGCAAAAGCCTGGTGATCTAAGCTGAATCCCAGGAACCCACAATGGAAGGAGAGACCCATTCCCTATGTGTATACCTGTACACATACACACTTTTTAAAGAATTAGGTAAAGCAGTAAGATGTGAAATCACAGGTGCACCGCATCTGTACCTTCACATAATGAGGTGCTACAGAGGAAAATTAACTTCGACTCTATGGGGAAAGTCACATGCTCAAAACTGAAGAAAAATAGACATGTATATATGTGTACATATGAATAATGTGTACATGTTTACAAATAATGTTTACATGTCAACATGTAACATTGGGGTACAGTCTACTACTTTAGCAACACTGCTATGAATGCACAATGACTTACCCTGATCCTTAGGAAGTGAATAATATATTGCAATAATTTCCTTGATGACAATATAGACATGCTCACAGATCCTCTGGGTTTCCTGTGAGGTGAAGGACCAAATTCAGAATGAATAAACGTTCAGCATCAATGCTGTCAACCTATTCACCCAGGAAGAGATCAAACACCTACAGAGCATGATCAAATGTTTTCTACAAACTTATCATGATGAGCCAGGCCTTATAATGTACTCATTCCAACCTAGAAAGAAAATAGGTAGACACCAAACAATTCAAAAAAGCATTACAAAACGAAGGACAGCCCTTGCTCTCTTATTCTGTAGACTAGGCTAGTCTCACACTCAAGAGCTGGAATTAAAGGTGTGAACCACCACCACCCAAAGACAATTTAATACTAAGGGTTTTATATAACAGGTGTTGCTTATATACTGCGAGAAAGACTTTTAACTCCACCTCAACCATTTATTAATCTTGACCCAAGCCTCTAGAACTGCTTGCTCTTCTGTCAGATAGGGAATGTGTATGTGAAACAGCTATAAATCAAGAAGGGCTTTAAAAAATTATGAGGAACTGGCCTGGCTCAATTTCAGACTGAATTTCGAAGACTTTTCTACCCAATGCATTAGGCTATCTGGTCTTCACAACAATCCGGTGCAGTAAGAATTACACTCTTCATTTGATAAAAGGAGGAAAATAAATGTGGGTTGAGTGTAAAAGGTGAGAAGAAAACTAGAGAATTCTTAAGGAGACAGAACAACAACAAATCCAGGAAATAATTTAGCTCACCTGTGGAGACGGCAGTGGAAGTCGACAAAAGAGCGTGGTCAGAATCGTGGCTTCCCCTGACACTTTCACTGCTGACTCATCTGGGGGTGGCGGAGGCGGCGAGTACCAGAGTTAGTGTTAAAAAGTTAAAGCCCCAACTGCTACACAGACATTTTAGATAACGCGTCCCTTCCCCACCCGTATCATAAACATGTTCAAAACAACTCCAGAAACTGTTTTCTATTTCCGCCTCAAGTGCCGAGAACGGGCAGCAGAACGGAGAAGGACAGGGAGGGCTCGTCATCCCCTCAGCGGACAGCACGAGGGGGAAAGAGGTTCGGATGGAGGGAGATGAGGGAAGAGTCCGCAACGGCAGACACACTCACTGAGTCTTCTCCAAAACAACTCTCGGTTAAACTCCTCGGCTGTCTTCTGGGCTTCGCCGACTGGAGGGTGTAGCGTAGGAAGTCGGACCAACCCCGAAAGCAAAAGACAGGTGAGCGGAGCCCCGACCTGACTCCCGACCCCCCGACCCTGGGCGCGGGGCCGCAGATTCCCACAACTCACCCCGCACTTGAGGCAGAAGCAACCGCAGCTCGGCGGCTAAGCGCCGGAGCTGCTCCAGAGGCGGAGGAAAGGGGGGTGCTGAAGCGGTCGAGCTCGCCATCACAGCCTCTCACAGCGACCCAGCCGAGATGTTCAAACCACCAGACCCTGCCACAGCACTTCCGGTGCTGAGGAAAGTCTCGTTTCCGGCAACACACACAGCGTGTCCCGCCACTTCCTCCCCGGGCAGCCTGGACTGACGAATCCACGCTTCCGCCTGCTTAAAGACCCGCCCACCCCGGCCGGGCCCGTCAGGCCACGCCTCCTCCGCGTCCTAGAAACCCGCCCACGCCTCTTAGGCGGCCTAGAGACCCAGTCACGCCTCCTCCGTCTGGCTTTCCTTTAGCCGCGTGAAGAACCGTGTTCAGGAGTTTTTCTTGTCCATCCCTAGCACCGTTCCCTCCTGCCACTCCTGCCTCGTCTTCTGACCTACTAGAGACCTGGCTTTTTTTTTTTTGAGGGTTTTTTTTTTTTAAAGATTTTATTTATTTATTTATTTATTTATTTATTTATTTAATGCATATTAGTGCTCTAAGAGGGCAGTAGAGGGTGTAGATGGTTGTGAGCGATCATGTGGTTGCGTGGGAATTGAACTCAGGACCTCTGGAAGAGCAGACAGTGCTCTTAACCACTGAGCCATTTCTCCAGCCCATGTGTCTGAGGGTTTTGTTGTTGTTGTTGTTTTGTTTTTGTTTTTCTGCAAGTATGTCTATGTCAGTACTGTAGAGGCCTGAGAGGGCATCAGATCCCAGGGGAGTTACATTATAAGGGTGATGGGAATCGAACCTGTGATATTTGGAAAAGCAGCCAGAACTTTTAACTGCTGACTCTCCAGCTCCGTGGTGACTCTTTTGCCAAGCCCCAAACACCAGGCCCATTTTCTGGTTCCCAGATATTTAGCTACATTGCAGATTCGTTTGTGCTGTTTCTTTTTGTTAATATTTATCTTTTTTGTTTGTTTTGGTTTTTTGAGACAGGGTTTCTCTGTGTAGTCTTGGCTGTCATGGACTCACTTTGTAGACCAGGCTGGCCTCGAACTCACAGATATCCCCCTGCCTCTGCCTCCCAAGTGCTGGGGTTATAGACGTGCTCCACTACCCCTGGCTATCATTTATTATTTTTAATTGTAAGTATGTGTACCCACAATACAGATGCTCCCAGAGGCTTTGGCCTGGAGCATAGGTTACAGCAAGTTGTGACACCTCATCTGGTTGCTGGGAATTGAACTGTCGCCCTGGAGCTGAAGTACATGCTCTCAACCCCTGAGCCATCTCTCCAACCTGATATTTGTGATATTTAACATTCATTCATTTATTTGATTAGTTGAAAATAGTCTCGACTAAGGAAGCAGAAAGCCCATAATCCGTGGGAAATGGACTGGGAAGTAAAGTTTCAAGAGTGGTAAAGGTCAAGGCCACGTTTCCACAGGTTTCACAGGCATAAAATGGCATCCTGAATTGCAGGCCTGGGCTGGATGTATTTTCACAAGATGACCCTAACAGACAGCAGTGCTGAGGTACTGAGTGACACACAGACCCCACCTGGGGATCTCCTTGATTAGGGCTCTTTGCTTCCTGAGGAAGAAAGAATCAATCGTTAGACTTTTCTGCAGTCCACACTGCAGGGATCAGTAGTTAAGCACTTCCAACATCCAGATGTCCAAGGTGTGGCAGCTTCTTGAAGCTCACCGCTGATACTGGTTTCCCATCTGTCACTGGGGCAGAGATCTGGGCTACAAATGTGGAGGTCGGGTTTCTGCAAGGCTGCTAGCTGTAAGCCTTCAGGTGCTCAGATGACTTTTTAACTGTACCATGAATGTTCCAAGTTCAGTGGAGTTCAGTGTCCACACGCAACGAACGAGTACTGGTGTCAGCAATGTCAGCCAAGTCCGCAGTGGGGAGAGCACAAAGGCGAGGGTGCCGTATGTAACGTGAAGAAAGTAGCAAGAATAAATCTGCCATATGTATAGTAGAAGCATGAGTAGGTAAGCAGGTATAATCGTCAGGTATTTTCCTTGGTGGAGATGAGACCTGAAGCTGTGACCAAAGCTCCGCTGCAGCAAGCCCCAACATATGTAAGCCTTCAAGGGGATGTTAAAGAATACAAGCTAGAAAAAAGGGAGAGAGAACCATTAACTTACCACCAAGCCTTGGGTTGGTCTCAGCATTAGTAACTTCTAATATGTCTTTAGATGTCTGATGTTTTTTTCTCGGGATGGGGGTATAGGGATAGAACTCAGACTCAGGGATTTGCATACACTAGGCAAGCACTCCTTTCTGTCTGGCTGTCCAGAAACTAGATGTGTAGACCTCACTGGTCTCGAACTCAGAAGTCGGCCTGCCTCCACGCCTGGCATATGTCTGGTTTTTAATGCATTGACTCATACCTGTTTGTAAGAGAACAAACGGTTGACCTATATATAGTTAACTGTGTATTTGCCTGTCCTTTCGTTTATCTTAAAGGTAGGTAGCATTTATATTTAAGCCCCTATTATAATAGAGATATATACTGCAGATACCAAGAGTAGGTACACAACAGTGTTTATATTGGAAATGACCTGATTAATCTGCACAGGCACACAACAGAGTATATACTCTATGTTGGCAGAGTGAAAAAGAGGACTTAGGTGTCAATATGGAGGTAGCATTCTGGGCACTGAAATATAAATTAGATCTAGGTTATAATCCAGGTATAGTTGCTATGTGGCAATATTCATACAAAACCCATTGCATAGCAGGCACTGTGCTAGGCTCTAGGTTAGAGGCACACTGGTGAACAAGTGAAAGAAAAAGTGAGGGGAGTGGGTGGGTGGCATACTAGAGAGATGAGTGAAGTGATTAAGAGCACTTGCTGCTTTTATAAAGGACCCAAGTTTGAATCCCAGCACCCACATGAACGCTTGAAACTGTCTATGAACTTCAAAACAGGGTAGCAGAAGCCCTCTTCTGGCCTCCCAGGGCACTGCAGTCACATGATGCACAGACATACATCATGCACATAAGATAAAAAAAATTTTAAAGGGATCCACTAAAGACAGATATCTGTATATGCACACATATACATTATAGACAAACATGCATACTTATAAGAAAGATAATTATAGATTGCGTTAAGTTCAATCATGAAAGGGTAACTAGGAGACAGACTCTTTGAAGCACGAAGGGCAGCAATGAGTCAGTTAAGGGAAGTGCCTTCTGAGAAGAAACAAATGTCCAGGATTAGAAGACGTCCTAGTCTCTTTAAAAAAATGTATTTTCTGCTACGACAGCTCTGGGAAGCCCAGCTCTGCTTTTCGTACGATGACATTTTCCTTAGATAACTCACTTTCCTTATGTGTCTATTTTTCATCCCTCTGAAAGATTTTTCCTCACTATAATCAGTTTTTTAAACTTAGCAATGTAAAATTTATTCTGTTGTAAATTTCTTATTTCATTTTCATCAATAAGAGTGTGACAAAAACTGTATGTGGCACACATCTTTAATCCCAGCATTTGGGAGGAAGAGACAGAGAGATCTCTGTGAGTTTGAGGTCAGTCTGGTCTACATGGTGAGTTCCAGGATGGCCAGTGCTACAGAGAGACCTTGCCTCACCACCACCATGCCCCCAAAAAGCACAATGAAACAAAAACAAGAACACTGAATGGCCATAATGTATTTTCCATGTCTGCAGTTGCTTCTTGGCCTTTTGGCTAACCTCAAACATAGATGTTACAAAAGAGAAGAGGATGAAAACGGGAAGCAAACAAAACATCAGCTGTTAGAGTGCCTGCCCTGCAAGTAAAGAAGGAAAGATGCTGCCTGGAGTGACTGGAGATCCTTGTCGTGCAATTAATCCAACAAGGCCAGGATGTTCTTCTAGGGACCTCTTACCTGCATGATTCCACTGATAAATGTTAGACCACCTTTCAGGAAATGTCCATCAACAAATATTCCAAATGAAAAGCAGCAACCCAATTTGCCATCAATTATTTCACCAATAAACCATGGTCCTGAGAGAGCAATGGAGAGAAAAGCAGAAGATTTAAAACCACGAGTCTTGGCCAGCAAGGTCACTCAGTGGGTTAGGGCACCTGTCACCAAGCCTGACCACCTGAGTTCAGTTCCTGTGACCCACATAGTGGAAGGAGAGAACTGACTCTTGCAAGTTATCCTCTGACTGCCAAAGAAACACTGTGGCACACGTGTTCACGCATATAAACACACATAGAAAGTAAAGAAATGAAAATGAAATTTAAAGTCTGATTGCATATTTTATGAAACATCTTTAAAGAACAAGCAAGAGATACACGCTCAATATCGCTAAGCATTTTACTTTGTGACATCTCTCTTTTGATAATCACTATTTTCCTACCTGACATTCTAATCAGCCATTTCTCCACACTTTTCTGAATTATGAAATCATTTCAGCCTATGATAATCTTGAAATTGGTAAATTCTGAAAACACCATCATGCTCAAGATGTCTAACATTCTGTTGTAATAAACTTTAATATGATGCATTAATATTTTCTTTTAAAATTTCTTTTGAGATTTTTATTTACTTTCATGTGTATTAGTGTTTTGCCTGCATGCACATCTTTGCACCACATGCATGCTATGCCCTTAGAGGCCAGAAGATGGCATCAGATACCCTGGGATTAAGTTACAGCTAGTTGTGAGCCACCATGTGGGTGCTGAGGATTGAACCCTGGTCTTCTGGGTGAGTATCCAGAGCTCTTAACTGCTGAGCTTGTTTTCCATCCTCACATTAATATTTTCAAAAAGCAAAAAGATATTACTTTTGAATAACTGAGATTTACTCTTTAAAACAATAAAACTTTAAGCATGCCATAGAGATTTATTGTTGCTGTTGTAAAGACCATGTGTGTGGGTATCTGCTTATAAGCATGCGCCTGAGTGCCCGCTGAAGCCAGATGTGCAGGGTTTCTGCAGAGCTGGGGTTATGTGTAGTTGTTCTGGAACCCAAACTCAGGTCCTCAGCAAGGGCAGTACAGGCTCTTAACTGCTGAGCCTTTTCTCCAGTCCATCTTCAACTATTTCTAATGGAAAATTATTTTAAAAAATACACCCATATACTCTTTTTGCTTATTAATGGACTTTTCTCATCAAGGCTGTCATTGTGTTGTCCATCAACTGTACACAATCAGAATTAACATTCCTTTTAACTTGCTTCTTTAGTTTTTCATCTAGCATGCCACCATGCTGAGTAGGCTCCTATCACTATTATTACTCCCTGTTCATGCTTAGGTGTGGGTTTCTGTTGAGGGTGGTAAGGAACAGGCAGATTTCCCTTCTAGAGATGCAAATACTGTCACTTTCTGTCTTTAAAGGTCATAGGTAATACTCTTAGACACATCCTAAAAGCTGTTAGTTTTAATTCTTCAAACAGAGCTCTTTGGGGATTGGTAGCTGGCTGATGGCAGCCTGACTGATGGATGGCAGCCTGGGAACCAAATCATTTGCTTTCCTCCTTGGTATAAGACAAGTATTGAAAACATCTCCAGCATATTTTCTACCATGAAATTACGTCCAAAGAGGATATGCTGTGTAGATTGTTACAAAAGCATATAGTGTCTTTTTTTTTTTTTTTTTTTTGAGATAGGGTTTCTCTGTGTAGCCTTGACTGTCCTGGACTCACTCACTTTGCAGACCAGGCCGGCCTCAAACTCACAAAGATCTGCCTGCCTCTACCTCCCAGAGTGCTGGGATTACAGGTGTGAGCTAGTGCACCCCACTGCAGTGCCATGTTTTTAATTTGTTCTCTAGCAGAAGTTACTAATAAAGTCCAAAGGTGGAGCAGAAGTGTGACGACAAGGCCAAGGTAACAACAGACTAATCAACCCCGAAAAACGTGAACAAAAAGCCTTTAAAAATCTGCAGTGCTTACTGTTTCTACATTTAAAAACCTTTTTATTTTATTATATTGTATATGTATATAGTGTGTGTGTGTGTGTGTGTGTGTGTGTGTGTGTATGCCCGCACATGAGCACATGTGTACGACATATGCTATGGTACAGATGACAACCTTCAGGAGTCAGTTTTCTTCTTCAGCTATGGCTTCTGGGAATCAAGTTCAGGTAGCAAGTGTCTTTATCTACTGAGCAATCTTGCTAGCTAAATTGGGTTTTTGTTGTTTGCTTGTTCATTTAAGACAAAAGCTCACTATGTAGCTCTGGCTGACCTAGAACTCACTATGTAGACCAGGCTGACCTCAGACTCACTGACAGCCACCTGCCCCGGCCTCCCAGGTGCTGAGATTACAGATATTTGCTAGCACATTTTACTTTCTCTTCTATATGTGGCTAAATGATACATTAGGTATAATAATTAGTAGACAACTTCAGACACGACTGAAGTCATTCCTCATCGAAGTGAGGAATGACTTTTTTCTCTATTTTCTAGATGAATTTTGTTGTTGCTTTGTTTTACTGAGACATAGTCTCACTGCGTTGACCTGGCTGATCTCAAGTTTACAATGTAGATAGACCAGTCTTGTTTCAAACCCACAAAGATCTGCCTGCCTCATGTCCTTCCTTCCTGTTCTTAAAAATCTCCTTTCTCTCTGGGTACGGCGATACAGGCCTTTAATTCCAGCATTGAGGAGACAGAGGCAGGCAGGTCTCTGAGTTCAAAGCCAGCCTGGTCTAAATAGTGAACTCCACATTACCCAACGCTATACAGTGAGAACCCATCTCAAAAAGAAAACAACCCCACATTGATATTCATCAAACTACACTCATCATGCTCAGTGCCTGGCATATAAATAAATAGGAGAGACAAGATGCTCATGGATATTCTGATAAGGAAGCAGACAGAGGATAATATAAATCCCTATGAACGTAATAAAAAAGAAAACTTTCAAGACAGCCGGAGAAGGCTGTTGTGAAAAGTAGCATCTACACAGAACTTTTATGTTTTACTATATTTCTAAATAAATCCCGATTCCTTACTGTTCTTGATGCCCTTACTTTAACTTGGCGTTGACTACATGTCCTCTAAACATATTAAGAAACAACTTTATTTTCTAAAACAAGCTCCCAGGAAATGATTTATGAAGGATTCATATGCCAATTGTATAAGTTGGAGTATAAGTTTTGTCAAAATTCTCAATATTTTTCAGCAGAATTCTCCACAAACTCAGAGGTTATAGTTTACTTACCCAGCACTGTATACAAGGTCAGCAACAAAAGAGAATAGTAGAAGATGTTTATTTTGCTCAAGATATGAAGAGAAAATGAGGTCATATTTGCAAATCCCAGAGGTTCTAAACAGAAGAAAAATTTAAAAATCTGGTAAACACATGCAAGGTTAATTTCTCTAAAGCTTTTCTAGAAGATCTCTTTGGCATCTTCTTTATCCACAGTGAATATTTTGATACATGGACTCTTTTGCCACATGCACAGATTCTACTCTAAATTCAGACCCTTGGGTAGCCGATACACACAAAATCACAGACATTAGAAAGCTCAAGGGGGGGAGGGTGTTGTTGTAAGATAGTTTATAGACAGAAACATAGAAGGGACTACCTAATTTTATATATATAATAAATTGAATTCTCGTGTGGATTATTCATTTAAATGACAGACACACCTGCCAGGGGCCTATACTACACTTCTCAGATAGATCTGAATGACTGTGCCATGTTCAAAAGATGACCAATATAGTCACCACTCTTTTCATTGGATTCATTATCCAAGTGCACAGACTTGTAAAAGCGATATCAATTATATAAATATTTTCCATTTTTATCTTACATATGAGTATCTAACTACAAAGTCCCCTCATATGACATGGTTCTTACTTCACAGGAGCCTTCACCATAATGCTCTACCTGCCAACGGACAGACAGTGGACAACACAGGGAAGTTCATGGAAGGACACAGGGGGAAGAAGGTAGCTCTCTATAAGGCAAGGAGGGCCTCCCCAGAGGGGTAGGGAAAGCCGTGATCTTGGACTTTTAACTACAGAATTTCGAGAAAATGATTTTATTGTTGTTTGAGCCAAATATGATATTTTGTTATTTTAGCCCTAACAAACTAATATATAGCTTTACTTTAAAATGTGGTCATAATTTTGTTCAAATACTTTGAAACTATATTCTTTGTATCTTAAAAGGAATATATTTATTTAAAATAATTTATTTAATTTTATTTGATGTACATTGGTATGAGGGTGTCAGATCTCCTGGAACTGCAGTTACAAACAGTTGTGGGCTGTCATTTGGGTGCTGGGAATTGAACCTGGGTTCTCTGGAAGAGCAGCCAGTGCTCTTAACTACTGAGCCATCTCTCCAGCTCAAAATATATTTCTTTTAAGCCAGATAATTAAAATAACATTAAAATTAAAGATTTAGAAGTTAACAGAAAAGCTCTATCAAAGGCTCAACACAAAGGCTATGAGTTCTTGTTTCTCTTTTTGGACTTGGACTATAAAAATAGTACTTTCTAAACCTGGCTGCTTTTCAGAATCACATTAAGAATAGATTTCCATGATGATGGTCATATATTTGAATCCAGTAGGTTAAGTTGGCCTATGAATCTATATATTTTTTAACGTCTTTAGGTGAGTCTTTTTGTTTGGAATCACCACAACAAATTTCAAGGAACAAAAACATTTTTTTTCCCTTCTCTTTTGATTTTTTTTAGATCTGTACTCTAGCCCAGTCTGACCTGAAACTTGCTCTGAACCCAGGCAGTCCTTGTGCTCATGACAGTCCCCCTGCCTCAGCCTCTCGTGCAGTAGGATTAAAAGGATGAGCCACATCACACCTTGCTTGGGACAGATTTTCAAGCCACCAAGAACACAAGTTGGGTCGAAAGGACTGCTGTTCTCCACCCACTTACTAGCCTCAGCCTAAGCAGAAGCAGGAGACAGAACCAAGTAAGATTAAGCAGTAAATGATGGAAATAGTTGAAAACTGGGGAGAACGGTTAGCTGTTTCCAGCTACGTATTTCAGCTCTGTAGAGCAATAGTCAATATCAGGTTTTTACTATATAGAAATCGGGGATTTTCTGTTTTCTGTGTACCCCTGGCTGTCCTGGAACTAGCTCTGGAGACCACTGTGCAGCAGCTCCGCCCAGCAATCCTAGGGCTCTTGAACATGTTTATAACTAGGTGTTTCACTAAGAAAAGCACGAGTGGAAACACAAATTATTCTTTCATTTACACGCACTCATGGGAAGCTTAAAGCGGTCATTAACAGCCTCCAGGCCTGTTGCCTAGCTCTATTGACAGGATATTATCTGGGAAGAAATAAGCAGCATTTCTAGCAGTTCTCAAGGTGGCACACAAAATCTTTTTCCTGCTGCTGAGGTGGAGTTTCACTACGTAGCTCAGAATGGCCTCTAACTTGAGAGCCTCTTGTCTCCACCTCTCTTGTGCTGGGACTATATGCACACGCCACGCAGCCTGGCGGCATGTCAAATCTCTATGACTTCTTTAATGATGGTGTGGTTCAAGACTTCATCAGTTATTATAGAGCATCCACTATGCTCAAGGCATCAAGGTGGGTATTTGCATACAGGTCACTTAGGGTGAGTGGTGAAAAAGAACAGACACAGAAATCATCCTTAGGAAGTCTGAGATGAGACATAATTGTGACACTACGCTTATTCTCTTCAGTCATAGGCTCTCAACAGTGATGAAATGATTGAGAGGAGGAGAAAAAATATCTAGTAAGGACATGGGAGTATTCCTGGTCACTGCCCCTATTTGAAAATTCACCTTCTTCTAAGAAGGGCTGTGTATGAGTAATGATCAATTAATTCTTATTATTCATTACTACATTACAAAGATACCTCAGTAGCTTGGCAAATATAATCATGCAAATTTATGGAAAAAGATTCCTCTCAGGAGTGGTAGCAAGTATATAGGTAAAGTCACCTTTACAACTATTCTATAGCCTGTTCTGTGAACATAACTCAAGATTTACACATGCACCACTTAAATTTTATACAGAATGTCACTGTTTAGCCCCAGCTGGCCTGGAATTCCCTATGTAGACCAGCTGGCTTTGAACTCAAAAAGATCACATGCCTGAGTTTTGGGATTAAAAGCACGTGCATTATGCCCAGGCAAATTTTTCCAAGCCTGTATTAGTGTCTTATCTTTAATTATTTGAATTAAATTTTTTCTATTCAAAGGTATTTTAAACATACAATTATATTAACTAGCTATTTATAAAAATAGATACTGGTATTATAAGTTGGCCATTTTAAGTAATATTGTGAATTTCCCCCATTTTGATTAAGCCACATCTTATTGCTATACAGTAGGAGGGGTGAAAAGAATTATTTTTCAAGATAAAAATATTACAAAAAAAAAAAAACAACACAAAAAAACCCAGAACTTTCATTTGAAGAATGCACCTCACAGATTCCTCTGTGTGTTTGTTAGTGATGAGGGTGTTAAATGAAAGTCTTCTGAGAATAAAAGGACTCATGACTGCTAACCTTTAAGCTCCGGGTATGCGAGGTATCGGAATGCAATCAGAATGGCAAGCTGCATCAGCACAATCAACACAAACAGGACCCGAGCCTGCAGAGAAGGAGAGTGATGTGAATAGACATGCTGGCACTACTCCAGACAAGGCTTTTAAACCGGCTTCATCATCAGAAATGAAAGTGGCACAATAAGAAATAAATAATTTAGTCTTCATCCCCCGTCCCTGCCCATAACTACTAAGACTTTCATAATTTTATAAACAGTAACAGAAAACAGTAGAGTACTTCCGGCTGAAATACTTGCTTTGTAGCTCCCAATTGCTGAAACAACTCTAGGGTGATGAGTGGGGAAAAAATGTCACCTGCGATTAGTAACAAGCTTTAGAAAGCCACTGAGGATAGGGGGCTGGTTGCTAGAGGGACTGGCTATGTACTGAGGATTGGCTTTGCATCCTAATACCATTCCCTTTTGCTCTCCAGGAAAGAGGGTGTTGACTTCTTCACTAATGGCCAATCATTTCATCCACCATGCCTACATGGTGAAACTCACATAAAAATCCCAACTGAAAGGGTTAAGAGACCACTCTAGTGGGTAGCAAAAGTGCTAGTACAGAGTGTGCCTTAGAGGATATGGACATTCACATGCAAGCTTCCTGGCCTCTCTTCTTGCTGGCTGATACTGAGTTGTATCCTTGAATAGCAAACCAGTAATCTGGTAAGAAAACTATTTTTCTGAGTTCTGTGAATCATTCTAGCAAACTACTAAACTCAAGAAAGGATGTCTTAGGAACCTCCAATCTGTAGCCAGTCCACCTGAAGCATAGGTGGCATTCTTGACCTGACTGTTGTGAGAAGGGAGGTAGGGAGGAGGGCAACTTTGTCGGACTGAGTCCTCAGCCTGTGGGGTCTATGCTGCTCTTGGCAATCAGGATGAGAATTCAGTTAAACTCTAGAATACCCAATCAGTGTCCACAACTGGAGAATCTTTTAGCCTAGAAAGGCTCACACATTCAGTATGAGAAGGATGTGTAGAAAAAGACAAGAGATTTTGTGTTTAACATCAACAACGACAACAAAAATACTCTATAATAAAAAAAATGTGGTCAAATATATTTTTCATATATAAAACTCAAATATCTGCTTCATTGATAATATAATGAACTGCCTGGTATTGCTTTTTCTGAATTTACTTAGACCAATATTAGTTTCATTATATCCAAACGGTAATCTGTTCTATTTGAGGGGGTGTGGGTAGATTGTATACCACAGACTAAATGAGCTGAAAACACATTCTCTGATTTAAAAAAAGACATTATTGACTTAGAATAATTCCTGAGAAAGGACTCATGATCTAGGCTTTTGTTTCTCAAAGTGCGGCCCACTCCAGGCCATCACTTAATCACCCTGAGCCTATCTGGAATGCAGGATGCCAGACTCACAGAATCAGCATCTGCAATTGGTGTTATTCCCCTGTGGTTCCAACAAACAGCCAACTGTCAAAACTTCACCTAAGGGGCTGCTACAAATCCCCCAAAGATCCCTCGGGCTAAGCCTTTGGCTAAAATAAAAATTTGCTTTTATCAGCTTAAAAATCTCTCAAATAGGGCTGGAGAGATGGCTCAGTGGTTAAGAGCACTGAATGTTCTTACAGAAGATCCAAGTTCAGTTCCCGGCACCCACATGACTGCTCACAACTGTCTGTAACTCCTGTCCCAGGAGACCTAGCATTCTCCCACAGACATACATGCAGTCAAAACACATAGAATAAAATAAATTAATAAAAAACCTCCCAAATAAAATTTTAAATTGGCCAGGATGGTAGTGGCACATGCATTTAATCCCAGCAGTCTCAGAGACAGGCGGATCCCTGAGTCTGAGGACAGCCTGATCTACAGAAAGAATTCTAGGACAGCCAGCACAACACAGAGAAACCCTGTCTTAAGAAACCAGAAATAAACAAACAAACAAATAAATAAATTCATTTAAAAATGATCTAAAACTTTAAAAATGATAAAAATTTTGATGAAATAATGATGAAATGCAAATACCCATTATTCATTTTTCAAAGCATAATCATGCATGTAATAAAAGTAAGTTGAAGTAATAATGATTTAAATATTATGTATGTGAGCATATACCCTAAGCTATTTGGAGGAAGTAAAATTAAGAAAGGTTCCAGTTGTCTTCAACATTTTACTATATATCATTTTTTTTAATTTATGTTAATATTCATGATAAGGAAGCTCTCCTGGAAGTAGAGTATAAATTGCTACAGCCTCTCTCTAGACCACTGAATAGTATAAAATAAAACAAAACAAAAACAACCAGACAAAAAACAAAACAAAAATCATCAATTAGCTGGGTGGTGGTGATACATGCCTTTAATCTCAGCACTTCGGAGGCAGAGGCAGGCGGATTTCTATGAGTTTGAGGCCAGCCTGGTCTATAAAGTGAGTTCTAGGGCAGCCAAGGCTACACAGAGAAACCCTGTCTCAAAAAACAAACAAAGAAACAAAAAATCCTCAATCACTGAATATTTGTTAGAGCCAGGCATGGTGGCACACACCTTTGATCCTAGCACTCGGCAGGTGGATCTTCGTGAGTTCAAAGCCAGCCTGGTCTACAAAATGAGTCCAGGACAGCCAGGGCTACAGAGAAACCCTGTCTCAAAAAAAAAACAAAAGCAAATATTTGTTGAAGGCCTACTATGTAGTAAGGCACACCAAAGATCCCTTACCATCATGGAGCTTATAGTTTAATGAGGAAGATAGAAGAAAAAATATAATAGTCAAATTATATAGTTATATTAAAGAGTGTGACTTCTCTTGATTTAGTAAGTCAGTTGTAGGAATTTATCCTAAGAAACTTACATTAACAATAATGGAAAAACTTAGCTGAAATTATTATTTATATAGCAGAGGGAAAATTAGCACTAATTTATAATAAAAAAATAGGTTAAATAAAATATATATCCATTTAATGATTTCCTAAATAAATTTTAATAACATAACCTACATATTTAATTAAATATTAGTAACACTTGCATATTATTAATATTTAATTAAGTGTTAAATATTTCATTAAAATCTATTTAATTAACATATGTGTTGATATGTTAATATATTCATATATCTTAGAATAACACAACCAATGTGTTATACTACAAACACACATATAGGCTGAAGTAAAAAAACAAAACAACAAAAAAAACAGACAAAAGAAATTCCTGGGGTCTGGAGAGAGGGCTCAGTGTTAAGAGCACTGGCTGTCCTTCCAGAAGATCCGGGATTGATTGCCAGAGTCCACACAGTGGTTCACAATCATCCAAAATGCCAGCGCCAGGGATCTGATGCCCTCTCTGATCTTCAAGCAAACTAGGTATACACCTGGTACATACAGACAAAACATTCAAACGCATAGAAATAAATAAACCTTTTTACAAAAGAAAGAAAAGAAAAGCCATTCCCGGGTGGGTGAGATGGCTCCGAAGTAAAGTCACTTGGCAATAGGCTTGCGGACCTGAATTCGATCCCTGGTATGGATGCGTATGGCGGAGGAGAGCACCACCTTGGGTGAGTGGTTCTCTCTCCACACACACGCCCCCCCCCAAAAAAAAAAACACTCTACTCTTCTAGATAAACAGTAAGTTTTTAATTTTATAAAGTTTGGTTTCCTTGACACATAACTATACTATTTAGAATTTGGTATTTACCAAATCCAATAAAAACAAAAACAAACAATCACATGTACACACGTAACATTTAATTGAATTTACTCACCACAATGTAGTGGTCAGTAAGGAGAATAAATGATGCCAAAGGATCAAATGTGAGATGAATGTTCTCTTGAGCAGAAAATATGTGGTGAGTACTCTTACTTCTTCCAGCAGAGTCCTAGTTAGAAACAAAGCAGGGAAGCAATTTGCAGGCATGCTTAAATATGTGTACAGTTCTGATTATACACATATTTCCAGTTTTGCAACAAGAAAGGTTTCCTGGACCAGTCTTGTCTTCCCACACTAAACATGAAATCCATGGAATCCATGGAAAAAGCCAGGAATAGGCTGTAGAGATGACACAGTCATGAATCGGAAGGAGGTGGAGCTGAGGAGCTGCACAGAGGAAAGCAGTGGCTGGGCTCAGATGGTGAGGAGAACGGAAAATGCAGACGTAAAGAGCAAGAGGGAACCAGGTGTGGTGGCACACACCTTTAATCCAGTAGGGGCAGGTGGACCTCTGAGTTTGCAGCCAGCCTGGTCTGCAGAGTGAGCTCCAGCCAGAAGTAGGAGAAGAGAAGAAAGAGGAGGAAGAAAATAAGGGAAGGGCCACAGAGATGGTTCAGCTGGCAAAATGCTGAAGCATGAGGACCCAAGTTTAATCCCCAGAATCCATGGGAAAAGCCAGGAATGTGCTGTAGAGATGATACAATTGTGAACACTGGGGTTTGGCTCCTACCACTCATATAACAAGCTTGGTCTTCTGCCTGTTATCTCCAGCTCTGAGGGATCTGACATGCCTTATGCCTTCTTCCAGCCTCTGTGCATGTATAGGTGCACATCCTGGCACATACTTACACAGATGTATGCACATACACAGGTAATAAATAATCAGTCAACCAAATAAACAAACACGTCTGTAGCCAGTCCTACAGGGAGGAGAAAGAGAGGCCAAGTCCCAGAATTTACCGGCTGGCCAATTTATTCATGAGCGAGACCCCGCCTCAAAAAACAAAACAGTGGTTTGGGAAAGTTGCTCAGTGATTGAAGTCTTTGTGCACAAGCAGGAAGACTAGAATTTGGATACCAAAAACCTCATATGAATCCTTGCTGGGTGTGGTGGCCTGCCTGGCTGCAATTCCGAGCCCCAGAAGTTGGAAGTGGGAACCTCAAGCTGGCTAGGGAGACCAGCAATGCCTGCAAGCTCTGGCTTTGACTGAGAGATCCTGCCTCCCTGAATAAGACAGCAGAGCAGATAAGAATGATTCCCAACATCAACCAAAGGCCTCCACATGCATGCACACTCATACGGAACTACATACCCAAACATGCATAAACACACATACAGAGTATATATACCCACATATACACCATATACACATACATGAGAATAGAAAATATTTTTTTACAAAATAAGGTAAGGAAGTGGACAATAAAGCAGTAGTGAGGAGAGGGCCTACACAGCAAAAGAAATGAAAGACAAAAAAAAAAAAAAAAAAAAGACACTATTTGGCTAACTATAATTGTTTGAGCCCTGTTTGGATTCTGATTTCAATCAACCAAATACATATGCACACACACACACACACACACACACACACACACACACACACACCTACCTATCTCTTTCTAGTATGGTGTATTTAAAGAGTGAGAACTTTAGCATTAATGAGTGAAAGAACCAGGTTACCCATTTATTAGTCAGTAGACTGAATTATTTTGATAGAGTATCTTACTATATTACCTGGGCTGACCTCAAACTCATGGTTCTCTTTCCTCAGTCTCCTGAGCAGTAGGATTACATGTGTGTGCCTCCTCACCAGGACTTAGCAGATTGATTTTTTTGAAGGAAGGAAGGAAGGAAGGAAGGAAGGAAGGAAGGAAGGAAGGAAGGAAGGAAGGAAGGAAGGAAAGCCACAAAGGACAAGAAAAAGCTTTGAAGCCAGTAAGATGGCTCAGCGGGTAAGCCTGACCCTGAGTTAGAATCTCATGACCTATATGGTACATTTAAATGAGACCCAACCCCCACAAGTTGTTCTCTAACCTTCACATTTGTATCATATAGTCCTCTCTGCCCACACACATAAAATAAGTAAAAATGTAACTTCCAGAGGAACAGATGAAATATACGGTATTCAAACTTTGTTTCCTGTATATCAAATTTTTTCCTTAGCAGCTGACTAGCAATAAACCCAAACCAGAGCTCACTGTGGCCAGAGCCCGAGCACTGACACAGCAAACTGACAATGACTAACTTACCTGGACAGATACTTCTATGGTATGTGTCCCGTTACTGTAGTTTTTAGGGTTCCACTTCAGTATGAAAATAGGGCCAGACAAATGAGCAGCTTGGCCCAGATTGACTCCGTCAATGTAAATAGTGACAGAAGTGATGGGGGATGAGGAAAAGGCCAAGACTCTAAAATAAGAGCACATATAAAATGCATGACTTTAGGTAGAGGACATTGTTTTTACAGAGGAGAACACTACTGTAACCTGAGAACACATGAATGCAGGCAGAACTATGTAAGTACAAAGACTTTGTACAATTTGGTAATGAACTGCCAAGACAACAGAAATTATTTGTTTGTGTGTGGGGGGTTAAGGACATGTTAGGCAAGTGTTCTACCACAGAATTACAGCCCAAGCCCCAGAAATTATTACTTTATTTTTCAGAAACCAAAATCAGTTTCTTTTGATAAATCTGCCTAGAGTGGACCAGAAATTCTTTCTGAAGAAATTCCTGAGTTCCTGGTTTTATTCTTAGGAAGAGAATATCAAGAAGATATTATACCTTGTTAGTCTAATATCAAACCTGTAATTCATTTATTCAATTCCTGATGCATTACCCAGAAAAAGCAAGGCTATAACCAGAGCTGAGCCACCAAGCCTTTCACATAACACCTGGCACTGCTATCCAGATGCCATTAAAAATGCGATTGATAGGTCAGAAGTGGTAGGCCAGTTACCAAATTAATTCTAGCACTCCAGAGACAGAGGACAGCCTGGTCTACATGGTGAATTCCAGGACAGCCATGGCTACATAAAGAAACCCTGGCTGGGGTTAGGGAAGGGGCAGGGAATGGGAATAATTGTTTTAGCTCCCAAAATAAAAACGTAATCAGGCAACCCCATCAACATTCATACGAGAGGGCTGCTGAGATGGCTCAGTGGGTAAAGGGGCTTCTCATTAAGCCTGATGATGTGAGTTCCATCCTCAGAATCTACATGGCGGCAGGAAGAGAACAAATCCTAAAGTTGTCCTCTGATATACATAGGCATGTTATGATATTTGCATGCCCCTCCCCCAATACCAAAGAATAAATAAAAATTTAAATTCCTAAGAATTTTTACCCACTTCTACAACACCATCATTAAGAATTCATCGAAGCCCGGTGAGGTGGCGCACACCTGTGATCCCAGCACTTGGAGGCAAAGGCAGGTGGATCTTTGAGGCCAGGCTTTCTATAGATACAGAATGAGTTCTAGGACAGCGAGGGCTGTTATACAGAGAAATCGTGTCAAGAAAGGAAAAAGGAAAAAGGAAAGGAAAAAAAAGAAGGAAAGAAAGAAAGAAAGAAATCACTCAAGCGGGCGAAGAACCAACTTCTAACAGGTGTTCATCCTCAAATAAGAACAATCCTAACATTTCATGAATAAACCAACAAAGTAGTTAAGTTGTTGTATGATCTTTGTGCACAAAGAAAGGAATCCGCTTAGACTGTGACCTGTGATGACAGCATAAGAATGTGTCCTATGGAGAACACTTGAGAAGGAGTGCCCAGAGGTGCTAATGGCAGCTCTTTAGAAATGGACAAACATACACATAGTCCCATCATTGTGCTCTCCCAGACTTGTTAGGAAGGATTGCTTGTCTTTCTGCCTCAGTCTATCAGATGCTGGAAATACATGAGTCACTACACCTGGCTTAGATTACTTTTCAAAATAACATTTAAAAGAACATAAATTTTTAGAGAGACAGTGGTGGGGCAGCAGTTGGGAGGCAGAGGCAGGTGGATCTCTGTGAGTTCAAGGCCAGCCTGGTCTACAGAGTGAGTTGCAGGACAGCTAAGGCTACACAGAGAAATGCTGTTTCAAAAACCAATATATATAAAACAGTGACGCTTTGAAACACTTGACCCTTGCTTGCCTTTGCTAGGGTATAATTGCAGTTGGACTTTACAAACCCCACTGTCCTAGAGTTCTTCCTGCTCTCCATCTCAGGCTGAAAGAAAGGGCTTTCATTTGACCTTATCATTGTGGTGGTCTGTAACTTTCTGATGAGAACTATAACTTATAAGATCCTAATTTGATCCCCAGCCCCGCAAATAATTAATAAATATAAATAAATAAATACAGATATATAAGGTTATACATCATATAAATAAACACATACATACATACATACATACATACATACATACATACATACATATCATAAGGTGGAAAGGCTGGAATAAAATAGACAAAAAATAATGTTTGGCTTGAGTTTCTGGATGGTTTTAAAGATTTTATCAGCTTTGAAAAAATTACATGGGGGGGAGGCAGCTAGAAAGAGTGGTAGAATACATGCCTGACATGTATGAGACCCTGATTCAGGTCCCAACTCCCAAGCTATTATGAGTATGTATGGTATATGCACATACATACATACATGCATACATACAATATATACATACAAATACATATGTATACTGAATGGGAATGAAAGAGGGAACAGTTTATATGTTTAGGCTGTTGTAAAAATCAAAAGCGGGACATCCCCTAGCTTTCACATCACAACAATGACAACTTATTCTTTATCCATATCAAACTGAAAGTAAATTCTGAAACATTAAAACATACCTGATGTGTGTTGAATGGAAGAGCCTTTCTAGTGGTTCATGTCTAGCACAACTATAGAGGAGCGACTTAGGATTGGTGATAAGAACCACAGGCCATTTGTCAAAGGTTACATCTGCAAAGCTAAAGAGGTCGTGATCAAAGGCAAAGATCCGGTACCTGGAGGCCGTAGAAGAGTAAGAGAATTCAGTTACTTCTTACTAAGCCTGAAGGTGGGCTAAGGATGTGGCTGAGTTGGTGGAGAGCTTGCCTAGCATACAGGAAGCTCTGGGTTCCCAAACCACCTAAGTCAGGTGTGAGGCACACACTTGAAATCCCAACACTAAGGAGGTAGAGGGAGGAGGGTCAGGGTCATAGTCATCCTTGGCTAGATGGTGAGCTCAAGGTTAGCCTGAGCTACATGACAGCCTTTCTCAAAGTTGGGGGCAGGGCTTGAAAGTAAAAGACAGATAAAAAGTAAACCCATAAAACTAGGGCCTTTTATATGATGAATTGATGTAGGGTAATGTTGCTCCTGCTTCTCTCTTTCCTATTGCTTTGTTCTTCACACCTGTCTGATCAGCTGGGCTTAGGTGATGAATCTTAACTGTGTCCTAAAACAATGCCTACATGCTCTGATTTTAAAAATACATGTTTTTAAATTAGTTTACTCTATTGGGACAGTACTTTTAAGACTATTCTGAGCCTAATGTGTATATCAGAAGCCTAAGATCTGGCATTCTTCATTCTACCAGCAATGAAATACTAAATATGAACTCTCATTTATCTAGTTATTATAGCAATACTAGAACGTCTGGCACAAAATTAAAGAGAAAAACATTTCTAGCCCCAGTGAATCTGAAGGTTTGGTCCACAGACAAGCCCACACCAATACAATGTTTTTAATGGTGAGATTTGGACATTGTTAAACTCTTTCACAATCCTTATTAACATTGGAATTTAAAACTACAAAGTAACTCAGTTGTGGTGGCTCAAATCCTAAACTCAGCCCTTGAAAGGATGAGTCAGGAGGATGGTGAGTTTGAGGCTAGCCTAGGCTAGCCTGGGCTGTAGATCGAAACGCTCTCTCAGGAGGCACAAGCAAAATGACTACTACAATTTCCAGATCAGCCTAGTCTAAAAAGCCAGTATCAGGCTAGTCCGGCCCATGTGTTGAGAGTATGCCTCAAAAGAAAGAAAAAAAAGAAAGTAAAAAAGAAAAAGAGAAACCTATGTTCCAATGCATGTGTCTTAAAATTTACATGGCTTAATGACGGTAAACATCAGTGCTATAGTAGCCGGAGAGACGGCTCAGTGGTTAAGTGCACTCGCTGCTCTTAGAGAGGACTGGAGTTCAGTTCCCAGGACCCACACATGGTTAACAACCATTCCTAACTCCAGTTCCAAGAGATCCGTTTCCCCTTCTGACTTCTTCAGGCACTAAGCATGAACACAGTGTGTAAAAATGCATGCAGGCAAACATTCCCATAAAATAAAATGAATATATCTAATTAAAAAAATAGAAATAAGCCAGCTCTGGTGGCACACGGCCTTAATCTCAGCATCTGATAGGCAGAGGCAGGCAGATCTTTGAGTTCTAGGACAGCCAGGGCCCTGTTACACAGAAAAACTCCATTTCAACAAATAAATAATTAAAGTAATTTTAAAAATCACTGTTATTTATATATTGGAAAAGATCATCAGGTACACATTAACTGATAACTTGGCAGAGCCTAGAGTCACCTGAGATGCGTTTTGGGCATGCCTGGGGGGGGGGATTATTTTGATTTTGTTAAGTGAAGTAGGAAGAACCTCCAACCCCAACCCCAACCCCCACCCCACCCCACTGTGGGTGCCATGCCCTGGCTAGGACCAAGGTGACATAAGTGGAGTGAGCTGTGTGTTTTGCACTGTACTGTCTGCCCCTGATTGTGGACATGACCTGACAAGCTGCTTCAGACTCCTGCTGCCCTAATTTCTTGATCATGATGGGATGTCCCCTGAGCTGTGAGCCAGAGTAAACTCTTTCTCCTTTGGGTAGTTCTGTCAAAGTATTTTATCACAGCAACAAGCAAAGAAATTGAGACGTACATATTACTTTACAAGAACACATCCTGAATTAGGGCTGCTATACATCTGTAATCCTGGCAGCTGGGAGTCTGAGGCAGAAGGACTGAAGATTATCCTGAGCTACACAGTGAGAACTCTCCTCTAAAATCATGAAACAACGGCAGAACTATCACAAAGGTTTCCTGGGATCACCCATCATAATAACGAGAGAGCATCACTGTTTTAGCAAAATCTGTGTAAATTTCCTCTGTCAGGAAGTCTCCTTACCTCCTGTTGTCTTTCCAGTCTCCCACCTCAAGCTCCAGAGTGCCTGAGAAGTGACGAGTATGGAGCACCGGCATCAGTCCACCAAGGGTGTGGAGGTGCCCACACAGGTAAGCTGTGCCTGAGCTAAACAACGAAAAATAAACAGGACAGGTGAACCCAGGCAACCTGCGTGCCAAATTAACAAGAAACTCTCTTCAGGAGAGCAAGTGGGGTCAGCCGTGGGAAATGACCAGAGACGGTCTGTCTCACCTCACTACCGTCCGGATCCCCGGGGAAGGAGACAGGATGGTAGACGTCGTGAAGTGTCCAAACCAAACTGTCTGGTTGCTCTGACTACTTTTCTCGGAGAACGCTGAGAGTTCCGCCATCTGTTTCTGAAATGGGAGAAAAACAGAAGGATCTTTAAACTGGGGCTCAGGCTAAAATCCACTGCCAAAAGGTTAAACATTTCCCCTAGGGCTTCTAACAATAATCACATTGTCTGTGGCCCCAATTCTACTAGGTAATGACCTACATGGATCTCTGTCAGTTTCAAACTGTCCTCACTTACTTTATAATTCATTTGATTCTAAGATGACTGTAGGATGCAGGGCAAGCACTGCCTGCATTTGATGTTTAAAATACTGAAGAACAAATTAGTTAATCTATTCAGGGCTAGGGATATGGCTCAGGGGTGGAGCTTTTGCCCTGGGTTCAATCTCCAGTGTCAGGAATGCCAGGAATCGTCATTCCCTTAATGAGGCAAGTAATCTTTTTAGTTTCGTGTACTGTTACATCACAATTTTTGAAAGAGACACTACGCCAAAATGCTAAAACATACACACGTTATATGTCCGCAGACGAACCTACACACTCTTAACAGCTCCATTCATAACAGTCAAGTATTAGAAACTCCAAAAAAAAGATTGCTATGCCTACACAACTGAGTACTACTCAGCAGAAAGGGGGAAGAACTGCTAACGGACAAAGCCACATACACACATCCCCGAAGTATCACCCTGAGAATGAGAAGTCACACCCGAGAGCGCATACTGGATGATCGCATTCACCTGAAAATTCAGAGTGAGTAAAGCCATGCTGGTAGAGCAATCACTTGTACCACAGAGTAAAGACGGACTCTGCAAGAAAACTTTCCAGGATAGCAGACATGTCCTAAGGCCTGACTATGTGAAAATGATGACAGCAAACACATCTGTAAATTCTTCAAACACTTAAAATGAGTGTATATATAAAATACCCCAGAACAACGACTTCAAAACAGATTTTTGCACATATATAATATACATTTATAGTATCTGTAACATACATACAACAATGAATTTCTGGGGCTTACCCTCAGGATTTCTAATTTAGTAAACTGGGGTAAGACTAGGAAGACTCAGAGATGCTGGAGAGATGCTCAGTGGCGAAGAGCACTTGTTGCTCTTGCAGGGGACCTGGGCTCGGTTACCAGCACCCACATGATAGTTCATAACCATTTGTAACTCCGGTTCCAGAAGACCTTATACCCTCTTCTGGCTCCCATGGGCACTGTATGCACACGGTGCACATACATACATGCAGGCAAAACATTCATACACATGAGACAAGATAAACAAATCTAAAATAATAATAAAAGACCAGGGATTCTGCATTGGTTAACACTACAGCTGATTTTTTAGGTACTTGATCTGTGCATTGTATCTTTGAAACTCTATTCTAAGAAAAAAGATTAAACATAAATCCACCAGCTCACTAAAGACATTTGGTAATTAGGAAACAAAATGTAACTTTATCCTGTGTTCTTTACATCTAGAACCTTCACATAACTCTGAACATCTTTCAGCCTTGGAAAATCCCACTATCACTATAGTGTTTTTTGTTTTTATTATTTTCCTATCCTGGTCATATTCTCTAATACTAGACAAACCTCTCAGGACTTACTTACTTGATCTTATCACCTTATGCTCTCATAAACAGCACACATGTCTCATGTAAGAACATGTGCTCATCAAATAAGGAAATGGCATTTGTTATACTAAGACATAACAAGAGCTTCTCAGACGTGCCTTTACAAATGACAAATTTTCACCTGCCTTGCCAAAATCCTCGAGTTGTTTCCTTATTAGAAAAAAATACAGACCATTAACTAGTATTGGCAATTGTGGGAATCTAATAATATATATGCTCTACGGCTTGCTGAATATATCCTATACTCAACACATATTTGGCAAATGTCTGCTAAGTAGGTATAAAAAGTGAAGTGCATCCCTCCCAACTTTTGGGATAAGAACAGGGATGGTGGTAACAATTCTGAAGGAGCTACTAGCTTCTAGACATATTTGTAGTCACAGTAAAGTTTTTCTTGAGCATATCTAGATAGGAATATGGTTATTTAAGATAACTAAATGATCCAAAATATTTAAGAAAAAAAATAGAAACAGGTAAGCTGCAAAGGGAAGTGAAATTTACAAGTCATACCTCATCTAAAATTCCAAAGAAATTATAGGGTCTCTTAGGCCCTGGCCTTTGTGTGGCATCCACAGAGATGAAAGAATAGTTGCCAAAGGGGGTACTGTGGACATAATGGAAAGAGCCGTCCTTACGCACAGCAGAGTATTTCCTAAAAAGATACAGACAGGAAGGCTTTAGTGCAATAACAAAAAGACTGAATTTCATGTTAGACTAGTACTGAGGCCTCATTAAGAAAGAAACTCCTAGTCAAGAGAATAGAATCTCTGGATTGCACTGAAACCAAACATTCCAACTGGGCAGGGTCAGTCACCTGGCCAGTGGACCACCCCTAGGGAAGGCAGAATCATTTTAAGCCATGCTAAAGAGAGACACATTTTTTTTTTTTCATTAACTTATTTATTTACTGGGTTTGGGTGAGTTCTTTGTTTTGTTTTGGTTTGTTTGAGTAAGGGCCCCACTGAAAAGCCCTGGCTGGGCTGGACCTCACTCTGTAGACCAGGCCGGTCTTAAGTCGGGAGATCTGCCTGCTGGGATTAAAGTGCTGGTATGTGCCACCACATCTGGCTGTGGGATCATTTCTTCTTTGATGAGATAATGCTACTTTTCCTTCCCAGGATTCCCAACGCTCAGTGCAGTCACTAGGAGCCACCATGAGGTAACTGCCTGACTGAGGCCTAACCTGATTGAGGCCAGAACCTAAGCATGCTTTTTCTGATACTTGGGCTTCCTGACTTTCTCTAACACTCACTTCCCCACCACTGACTGCTTGTCCACCATGTGTCTGACCACCAGGGAGGCTTAAATGGCATGACTCCTCTCCTCCATATTCTTCCATTGAGATTTACAGCTTCCCTGCCCTGAGCGTTTTTTCTTTTAAACCCTAACCCTGGGATTTAAAAAAAAAAAAAAAAAGGAAAATAAAAGATTTTCCATTTGAAAAAGCGATTTCCTGATGTACATGTTCACAAAGGGTTATATTTTTACATTTCAACATTTGCCTCTCAGTATCTCCAAGGACTCATCTCAATTAATGAATCCACGACAAAACACAAAGTCACCAAGCAAAGTACAGGTGTTAACTAGTCTAAACTGTCCCCTAAACTGTCACAAAGAAACAAATCAGAATCCAGTGAGCTATTAATTGTCAATCTCTAAAAGCTTCAGTCAGGACTAGAGAAGCGACTCCATGACTAAGAGTGTATACTATTCTCGTCGAGGAGCCCAGCAAGCGCCTAGCACCTATGTTAAGCCTGTTATTATCAGCACCAGGCAATCCAACACACTCTTCTGGACACATATGTACATGCAAAAACACTCATACACACAAAATAAAAGAAATTAATTAAAAAAAAAAAACTTCAGTGAGGATTTGCAATGTAGTTCAATGGTAGCAAGGCTTGGATTGGATACCTAGCACTGCAAAAGAGATAAAAAAAACATAGTGAGAGCTTACTAAGTATGTATTGGAAGTCTGGAAGCCTTGGTATGGGGAAAGACGGAGATTTTTATTTGTTGAAATGGGCCTAAAGAAGCTCAGTCTGTAAGAAAGTATCACAAGACAAGTTATCAAGCTAGGGAAAAACTGTTAGCTTAGAATCATGTATGTAAATTTTTTTAGTTTCTAAAATATATATTGGTAATATTTACAGGATCTACACCTGATAATGAATGTCCTCAGTATCTTAGGTATAAAGCATGTTCAGGTATCCATGAAGTAGGAGGGTGAAGAGTGGAAGGGATGTACTAATATAGAGTAGGGATCCATCATTATCTGTTGAATAAATAAAAAAGAAAGCACAGATTCTACTGGAGGTATGTTGGCATCAGAGAGGTCCTTGTACTCAGAGAAGGACTAAGAGAGCCAAGACTGTTAATCACACAGGGGTGTCTCCTCAGTGTAAAAAACAAAACTAATACCTGCATTCCACCCAGAAACCTAAGAGTAAAAGTTGTTCATAACCCAGTGACCTTTCTGCTATCCAAAGGGACATACCTCATCAAAATTCTCCAGAATGATCACTCCAGATTCTTCCTTTCCTCGACCATTATCTATCCTTAGGGGAGATGTCACATGTATTCATAGCCTGATGAGAGCATACTAAATTCTAGGCCTTTTATCTATGTACCTACGGTCACATGTACTTTGTAAAAGAGTTTCCATGTAGCCACACCTTAACTTTATTGTGCATCTGGAATTGGACTGATTGGACTGATTATTGCCTAGAAACCTTCCCCCAAAATTGTACTGTTTTAAAGATGCTGACAATGAACTTCCTGGCATTAACCTCCCCAAAGTCCTATCCAGGCTGACAAAGTCAATCTGCACCAAGTTTTCATTCTTACCTCTTTGTGTGGTTTGCTTCCCTGTATGACACCTGAAGGGACCTCCTCAGAGGTACACCTGTATTATTCAAAAGTCAGAACCTTATTAAAAAATAGTTATCTTGGGCCCAGGGGCCAACAGAGACTGATGAAACAACCAAGGGCCATGCATTGAGAGGACCTAGACCCCCTACTCAGATGTAGCCCTTGGGCAGCTCAGTCTCCATGGGAGTTCCCTAGCAAGGGGAGCAGGGGCATGCACTTCTGGCATGGAGAGACTTCTGGCATGGAGAGACTTCTGGCATGAACTTGGTTGCCTGCTCTTTGATCATCTTCCCCTGGTGAGGTGGCCTTACTAAGTCACAGAGAAAGAAGATCCAGACATTCCTGATGAAACCTGATAGGCTAGGGTCAGACAGAAGGGGAGAAGGACTTCCTCTATCAGTAGACTAGGGGAAGGAGAGGAAGAGAGAGGGAAAGTGAGAGTGGGAGGAGATGAAGGAGGGGACTACAGCTGGGATACAAAGTGAATATATTGTAATAAATAATAATAATAAAAATTTTTAAAAATAGGTATCTTTTATCTAAGTGTCATATAGTAGTTTACTTAATATGTAAGACTTAGAAACAAACTTTCAAATTTTAATGTACACACTTAAATCTATATTTGAGCAAGAACAGAATCAAATATAAAGTAAATACATTATCATAAACATTATAATTAATACTCAAAAGTTTTTCAAAGCTAGCTGGCCACTGTGTGGCCTATTTGTGGTCTGAGCACTCCTAAAGATTCCAACTTTAAAGCCAGTCTAGGCTTCGGAGCAGAAAGCCCATCTTCCCTTGAAAAAAACAAGTGGGCGCTGGAAAATGATGGCTCAGTCACTCAAGTGCCTGGCACACAATTGTGAGGACCTGATTTGAATCCCAAACATCCACCGGCTGGCATGTGCCTGTAACCCCAGTGCTGGGAGAGAGTGGAGACAGGAGGATGTCCGGAGCTTGTTAGCCAGCCACTCTAACCAACTGGTGATCACTGAGTTCACTGAGAGACTCCGTTTCAAAAATCATGGTGTAGAATGAGAGAGGAAGACGGCCAATGCCAACCTGTGACCACTACACACACCAAACACACATGCCAAACACACACAACACACACATTATACACACAAAGTAACTGTTGTGGTGACACACTCTTGGGAGATTGGGGTAGAAGGATCAGTTGATAAGGACAGCCTGGGCTACATAAGACCCTAAAAACAAAATTAAAGCCAGGTGTGCTGGTGTATGCCTTTAATCTCAGCACTCAGGAGGCAGAGGCAGGTGGTTCTCTGTGAGTTCCAGGTAAGCCAAGACTACATAGTGAGACCCTGTCTCAAAACAAACAAACAAACAAATAAAAAGTTAGACAAAGTGATTTAAGTATGGTGAACTAGTTTCATGATCTTCTTGCTAATTTAAGAAATTTCTATTTAAGCATTTTACTATACATTAGAAATTATATTTGTTTTTTGTTTGCTTGCTTGCTTAATTTGCTTTTGGTTACTCCTCAGTATATGGCCATCTTAAGTATGCTGTTTCTTACATTTTTGACACATTAAAATCTATCTTGGACTTGGAGAGGCCAACCTGGTCTACATATTGAGTTCCAGGCTAGCCAAGGCTACACTGTATAGTGAAACCCTATCTAAAATAAACAAAACCTAAAGAACCATTGTCTCGGGCTGAGGATGCTGCTCAGTGGTAAAATCCTTGCCTAACATAAGCAAGTCCTGAGGTTCAATATCCAGAATTGAACTTTTAAAAATCCTGTCAAATAAATTAACTACTTGAATACAGAATCTAAGTATGTGATGCTTAGCATTTGTTTTTTCTTTCCAGATAGGGCCTCACTATGTGGCTCTAGCTCTCCTGAAACTCACTATGTGGACTGGGCTAGTCTCAAACTCACAGAGATCTGCCTGCCTCTGCCTCTGGGATTAAAGGCATGTGCCACTATGGCGGGTTTGCACAAAGCCATGGCTGGGTTCAACACTCAGCACAACAACAAACACCTGAAGAAAAGCCTTGGCACTTAATTAAAAATGTATCCCTGGTAACTATTCTGTACGCTCAAGTTCAGAAACCAATGGAATGAACTTGCAAACACAACCCATCTCTTAAGAATGTCTCTGGGACTGGAGAGATGGCTCAGTGGTTAAGAACATCTCTGCTCAGCTGGGCGGTGGTGATGCATGTCTTTAATCCAGCACTTGGGAGGCAGAGGCAGGTGACTCTCTATGAGTTCGAGGCCAACCTGGTCTACAGAGCAAGTTCCAGGACAGTCAGGGCTACACAGTGAGACCCCGTCTTAAGAAAAGAAAAAGAAAAGAACATCTCCGCTCTTTCATAAGGCCTTCTCTGTACCTGCCCTGTGACCTCTCTATCTTTGTGATTTCCTGTACTGAAGCAAAAAATGCAGGATTTCCTCAGCCTCCCCTTCACATTCTTTTCTAGTGGTTCCCCAGCATATCTTCTCTTCCCTAAGTACTATGGAAGTAAACTCCTTGAAGTCAGGGGCCATTTGTTAGCACTAGCTCTTCTATCCCGGAGACTGCACAACCAGTGAAGGGCTCTTAACTTGATTAAATGGCAAAGCAGACTAAAACTCTACAATATCCTGGAGCTAAAAGGGAAATTACAACCAAAAGAAGCATTCTAAACACACTGAAACTAGAGACTGCTTCTGACACAGAGGTGCCTAGGTGAGTCACATCCATGACACAGAAAAAAATGGAATGTTTATTTTAATCAGATGGAAGGATACAACAGTCATGGCTGACCACTGATCTCTGTGGCCACTCCAGAGGCTGACAGAATCAGTATCTCAGTATTCTGAAAACCCACTGACCTCAGTAGTTCAGTTACAAGATCTGATCTAAATACTCGCTAAGTGCCAACTGGAACCAAAGAAATTAAAGGAAGCTGGGTGTGGTAGGATTTGGGAATCCTAGCATTCCTGAGGTAGATAATGGTAGGCCCATCTCTGTGAGTTCCTGCCATCCCAGTCCGATCTGTAGAGTGAGACTATTTCAAACAAAACAACCAACCAACAAATAAATAAGGAAAATGAATGAATGAATGAATGAATGAATGAATGAATGAATGAATGAAGATAAAAGGAAAAGAGAGAGCCAGGCATGGTGGCTCATGCCTATACTCTTAGTACATGTGAGGCTGAGGTAGGAAGGAGAATTAGAAGTTCCAGACCAACCTGTGCAACATTGCAAAATCCGAAAAGTATCAAAGCAGAGTAAAACATTCTCTAAACAGGATCGATTGTAATGCACGCGCACGAACACACGAACGAACACACACACACACACACACACACACACACACACACACAGGGCTCATTTTCTAAGTTATCCAAAGTTCTTTATACAGAAATGTCATCTGTTAAAATGATTTTCTTCATTCATCGAATGGCCTTTACCCTCCCTTTGCTTACTTCTTAGTCTGTGCTGTGGTCACTTACGCACCTGTAATAATTCACAATGCTCTCCAGACTTGGAATGTTATATGCATCTAAAAGGAAAAAAAGCAAACATTCATCACTTTCTATAACACTTTAAATGGCAAAGCGTCCCTCAACTGCATATTTTAAAAGTAGTAATTTCACTGAACTCAGATTAACTGGAAGTTTTAAGGCGCGAGCGCACTGAAGAATAAATAGTAGGTGCATTGTGATTCTGTTCAGAACAAGTCAATTTGAAAGTTCTAAGACTAGACTGTTGTTGCTGGTTGCTTGAAACTTGCTAGGTAGCTCATGCTGGCTTAAAACTCTGTGATCCTGTCTCCCTCTCCCTAGCGCTGGGAGGACAGGCATATGCTACCATACTTGTCTTGCTGCTGTTTTAATCATGGGATAATAGAGTCAGGAAAAAAAAATAAGTTCATGCCTGATCTATACAATCATAACAAGTGTTTCTAAGCAGAGTCTCTAGTCCAGACTAGAAATCCCACAACGATTTCTGAGGAACTCTTTCTCCCATGTAGAGAAGAAAATGCCATACTGACCTAAAAGGCTAACAGTGACACCTCAATGTTTTGGAGTTTTTTGTTTTTTTTTGTTTTTTTTTTTTTTTGAGACAGGGTCTTGCTATGTAGCATGGCTGACCTAGAACTTGTTATATATACTAGGCTGGCCTCAATCTCATAGAAATCCATATGTCTCTGAAGTTTTAATATGATATATTATAGTTGCTCATGAGACGTGGCCCTCACCATATCTAAGTTTATGTTACAATTTTCCATGTTATAACATATATATGCTTTATTCTATCCTGTTCTTGGCTTTTACCATGATTTCCTTTGATATCCAGCCACTTGGTTTTTTCCATGACTCTTGTCTTCTTCAGAATTCTCTGGTAAGTCTGCCATTCTACCTCATGTTGTCTGGATCCCAAGTGTTCCTTTGTTTTGGCATCCGTCAGGTCTCCTGTGGGTTTACATGTACAGAGTTGACTTGAAGTGTAAACTAAACTCCAGGGGGCTCAAACAAACAAGAATGCTGAAGGAACACAACTTCTTAAACTATTCAGCACACGTCCATGAAATCAATTATGGATTCACACTTGTCCAAAGCAAGCCACTTAAACTAACAAGATTGTCTCAGCAAGGGCTCTGTTATTATAAGTTAGTGTTTATGTAGTCTATTTTGATATTAGAAGTGGGGGGGGGGTTAAAGAGAACACTACAATGGGCTGGAGAAATGGCTTAGAGAGGTACTGAGTTCAATTCCCAGCAACCATGTGGTGGCTCATAATCATCTGTAAAAATACCTGGTACTCTTTTTTGGCGTGCAGGCAGCCCATTGTATACATAATAAATAAACAAATGGAGAGAGAGAAGGAGAGACTACAAAATTCACCAACAGACTAAATGAAACTCCTTTATGAGACATTGCAACATTCTGGCAAGCGCCTATTATCTATTGCAACAGTTGTTTTCCAAACCCCAAATCAGGATTTATCGTGTGACCACGCACTATTTCAGAGCAAAAACCAATCTGGAAGATGTGGTTTGAACAATAAAATACCAAAGTTTCTAGGAAAGCAAAGAGAACATCTGAAGCAGGGGCTTATTCATTATCTGAGGGCTGATACTTCATCTTGACTGTGGACATGTTTCAGAAGAGTGAGTGGCAGCTGAACCACCCAATAAACATAACAGATACTCCTAGGAGCTTTTCCTAACCCCACCCTCACCCCCAACCTTTGGGGGCACAGGCACACCGGTTTGAGGAGTCTAGGAAATGCAGTCAGAAAACTACCAAGGGATGAAATCACTTGAGTCCTCAAACAACTGAAAACATGAGGTTAACCTCTTGGTATAGAAAATTTTAAGTCAGTTAAGAAGAACTTTTGATTACCGGTTAAAGGATTTTTCCTAATTCTCAAATTCAGCAGGACATCAGCCAGCACCCATCATTCATCACCATTAACACACAAACACCACACCACATCACACCATAAATTTGGCAGACAACGTCTGGCCATAAGCATCTCAAGCCTTTTTCCTACTGCTTTGAGAAAACCTTGAAATGGCAAAGCATTTAGCCTGGACCCCATTATCCCCTGGTAAAGGCAATTACAAAGTCCCATTGCCTGTGCCTCAAAAGGTTTAGCAGCTAATAGCTGCTGCCCTTTCTACCATCAGGACCACAGAACACCACCACCACAGCACAGGAATCTTCCCTACCAGTGGCCAGGACAAGAGCTGGTTGTATGATGTCAATAGTTTCCGAGCAGAACTTCTCTAAAGCCAGCGCTCTGCCTGGATCTTGATACCTGCTCAGGTGAATGTCGGATATCTGTCAAAAGCAAGCATTGGACAGAGACACATAATCTGAGTCAGGGAGCGCCGCACCGACAGGGGTGGCCCAGCAGCTCTCGGGTGCGGAAGGGCAAGAGAGAGAGACAGAGAGAGAGAGAGAGAGAGAGAGAGAGAGAGAGAGAGAGAGAGAGATGCTTCCACGCAGAACGCGGCCGAGGCCCCCTGCCGGGCTGAGCCTCCCGCGGTCTCCCGCCGCATCACCTGCAGACCCCAGAAGATGTTGCGGGCAGCCGGGCCCGGGGCGGGCTGCGGCCTCGGGGCGCCTCGCGGCCTCGGCAGCAGCGAGGACGGCCCCGCTAGGCCGTAGTGCTCCAACAGCAGGGCGGCCAGCGCCGCCGTCGCGAGCCCCGCCACCACTCGGAGGGCCAGCACCCTCGCCATCGCCGCGCGGCCCCGGGAGCGCGCCGCCGGCACTTCCGGCCTCTACGGCCGCCGCGCGTGTCCGCAGCCCGGGCCAGCGCCGGCGGCCCGGCTCCTTGGCGTCTACCGACGTAGTGAGGGCCAGGAGGGGCAAAGCGAGGGGGTGGCGGGGAGGCAGCGCGCCGCCCGGCTCCTCCGGGATCTGACTTCCCTGACCTCCACCTCTGCCCTTGTAAAGCGAAGGTAATGATACCTCCCGTGAGTGCAGGGTGCTCGTGAGAATCAAAGTATGTGTGAGGACGCCTCTTAAAGTACAAACGCGACAGGCGGCTCGCTCTGGCATAGCATAACCCCACAGGATTTCTTAACTTGTGGGAATTATCTTTTCCTTAGCCTGATTTTGTATGTGTTCGTTATATGGTACTGTGGCACTGCAGTATGCCTGTCAATTAATATTTCGTACAAGCCGAGAGCAGGAGAATTAGGTCCTGGTCTTAATTTATTTAACCACTCCTTTATTGTTGGCTTTCAACTCTTTACTAAGCATTGCTATTCAGAATAGACATTTCCATACAAATAGTGCTTTTAAAAATCTTTATTTCCTTGTGATATATTGTTAGTGTGGTAATTTATGCAAATTTCAATTCGTTCAGCATCTCTGAAATATAAGCCATTGATATAAACAGAAAACAAGGGAAGAATAAGACTTTGGTCCCCATCACCTACCAACTCCAGGGGACACAACGCCCTCTTCTGGTCTCTTTAGACAATGCACTGGATTGTACAAACCCACCTTCAGACACATATAATTAAGTACAAAAAAAAAAGTATCTTTATTGCCAGCACTTGGGAGAGAGAAGCAGACAGATCTCTGTGAGTTTGAGGTCAGCTTGTTCTACATAATGAGCTCCAGGACAGCCAGGCCTATGTGGAGAGACCCTGTTCAAAAACAACATAATTATAAAAGATTTTTTAAATATATCTTTTAATTTTATGTGAATGAGTGTTTTGCTTGTATGTTGGTCTGTGCACCATGTATGTACAGTGCCATGGAGGCCAGAAGAGGGCGTCCTTCAGAAGGGAATTACAGACTGTCGTGAACTGTGATGTAGGTACTAAGAGCTAAATCCCAGTCCTGTGCAAGAGCTGTAAGTACTCTTAACCACTGAGGCATCTCTTCAGTCCCTACAAATAAAATGTTAAAAAAAATTAAACTGTAAGAGGAAAGGAAAAATGTTAGAAAAAATCTACAGTACATTTTCCACAATACAAGCCGGGTGTGGTGGCACAGGCCTGTAAACCCAGCACTCAGGGAGGCAGAGGCAGGCGAATCTTCAGTCAAGAATACATAGTGAGACCCTTTCTCAAATAAACAAAACAAAATCTTTAAAATGACACACACTAGAAAATACCATGCAATAACTTTAAAGTCATTTTGAAGATAAATATCTGGTGTGAAAGCATGTTAATAACAGCTAATGAACTTCCTAAAAATTTACAGTATGATACAATATCATACACCATCAAGGCCAACCAATGCAAGAGCACAGAAGTATGAGACTCTACAGTGTATTTGTAGGAAATAAGGTGCGAATAAACTTTCAGAGATGACAAGGAAGGTTAGACTGGCAAAAAACATTTCAGAGTGGATTTGGAATGGATTTGAGTGGCATGCTCAAGGTTAAGTTTTATCCTAGAGCAAATTAAATTTCATACATTATTCATAGGTAAGAGAGTCTGACAACAATATGTATAAGAAAAAAATCTGGAGATAAAAGTGGTGCCACATAGCTGTACTCCCAACTTGCAAATTGGAGGCATAATCTGACACTTGCAAGTTAGAGACATGAGGATTGGGAATTCAAGACCAGCCTGGGCTACATAACACAACAAGTAGAAAATTTCATTTTATAAAACTGTGTTTCATGAACAAAATTATCCATGCCATGTCTATAAAGTGTATAAGATATGTAACATAAATTAATTTTATGAATAGAAATTAAAAGGTCAAACACAAGTTTCTGAAAAATATTATGAAAGAAAAATCACATCATAGCTAGGAAGAACTTATGCCAGGGATGACTGATTTAGCCAACATACATAGAAAGCATAAACACTTAGCTGAGGGTGGTGGCACTGTTTGTCACAGCACTGGGGAAGACATTTAGCAAGTTCCAGGCTACATAGTGAGACCCTGTCTAAAAACAACAAATGAATACCCCATAAAATATTATAATAGCAACCTCATTTACAATTCTGCAGTTATTTTAAAAGGCTGGTCATGGTGTTGTGCACCTTTATTCCCTGCATTAGAATAGAGGCAATAAGCATAAGAACAAAGAAGTCTGGGCAAGGCCCGATGGACGTCGTTACCTAACCATACCAACCAGTAGTAAGCTCTAGACTCTTGCTTGGGGGTGCTATTGCCTAACAGGACTTCCAGAATGGAAAGACTGTATGCTGATCCCTGACACCCTGCTCCCTATATGAAAGTGCGTTTGTATACAAGAAAACTACAGGGTGTAGGGCGTGTCTCGTAGCTATTACCAAACACTGTACTATAGGAAACTAAGCATTCTGGGCTTTTGCGATGTGATGGTGAAAGGGTTAGACTAACTTTGTAACCTGTATGTCTTCTAAAGCCTATAGTTTTGAGTTTTAGGTTCAGGTTAAGCTAAAGCATCTTAGTACCTTTCCAGAGAATGGAAAAATGTGACCCTATCTATGAGGACAGATAGAAAAAAAGGCAAGCAAGCAATGACCTTCACTCAGCAAAAAGAAAAACTCCTGTCTTTGAGATAGCATTTCTTAGCAACAAACCTAGACTTCTTCTGAGTAGCTTTTGACCTCCAGCCAAAAGTCTACAGCCCCTAATCTTCAAGGATGAGCTAGCCACCCCCACCTTCAATTGCAGCTGCATCCACACTTGGCAGGACTGGCCAAGCTTGAGCACCTAAGACTAACCAATTATCTTACTTTATAGCTTCCTCATCCAATCCTAAATTGCCAGAACTGCAACTTCAAATCTCCTGCAATTTTTCTTTTAAAAACCTAAAGGCCTTTGTCTCCCGGTGCCACTCTTTGCTGACCGGCAGGGGTGACCCCACTGCGCAATGGTTAATAAACCTCTTGCTTTTGCAACGAGTCGTGGTCTGGGGGAGTTTCTGGGAAGGGCACGATCTTGAACTCCTGAGCTGTGAGACCCCAGGTCTTACAATGGTATCACATTAATCTTCACAACCATCATACACGCATCTATGTTGTAGATGAGAAAACCATCTCAGAAAGGCTAATGCTCCTAACTTTAAAAACCAGGCAGTAGTAAAAAGAAAATATACTGAATCCTAATGAATAACTTTGCTTCTAGAAGCCAGGAATATAGTTAATTATTCCTCCAACAGGAAAAAAGGGCCCAATCCCATCGGTTAGGAAAGCAGAAAGACATTAAAAATGTTTTCCTTAAAAGATGGGCAGGTCTTTTAAAATTATACTAGAGGGGGCTAGAGAAGATAACTCAGCAGTTAAGAGCACTGGCTGCTCTTCCAGAGGACTTGGGTTCAATTCCTAGCACTTATACGGTGGCTCATAACCATTTGTAACTCCAGTTTTAGTGGATCCACCCTTCTCTGTTGGCCTTTTTAGGCACTGCACACAGGTGGTACATAGACATACATGAGGGCAAAACACCCAGACACATAAAATAAAAATAAACGTAAAAATTAAAAACATTTTAGTGCTATTTTTAGTACTTTTAAACTGGTACTTACTTTTAAGAAAAACTAGGAAATACAAAGTAGAAAATAATTTCCAGTTGTGAAACTCAGGGAATAATTTTGTGTTTAGATTTGGGTCTATATAGACATCTTAGTATGGATGTGAAAACATCCTCCCCTCCTCAAAAAAAAAAAAAAAGGAATCCAAAATACTTCTGATTGCAAGCATTTTGAAAACAGAATACTTAACTTTTGATAAAATCACCTCTACCTATCTAAAACAAAAATGCATAGGTTTGTTGTTGGTGGTGATGGTTTGTTTTGTTTTGTTCATTTGGTTGTTTGGCTTGATTTTTCGAGACAGGGTTTCTCTGTGTAGTTCTGGATGTCCTAGATCTTGCTCTGTACACCAGGCTTCCTCCTGAGTGTTGGAACTAAAGGTGTGTGCCACCACCACCTAGCAAAAGGTGTATTTTATAGGAACACCAAGGACTTGTTTTTGTGTGAGAATGGAGACAAAATTAAAAATATCTTAGTGATTGTGCTGGCTAGTTTTATGCCAGTTACATACAGATACAACCTAGTCATCAGTAAGGTGAGAATCTCAATGGAGAATATGCTTCCACAAGACCAGTCTGTAGACAAGCACATAGGGCGTTTTCTTAACTGGTGATTGATGGGGCAGGGCCCAGCCCACTGTGGGTGGGGCCACCCCTGGGCTGAGCTAGTCATGATGAACAAGCAGAAGAAAGCAAACAGCCCTTCTCATTCTCAGCTCCTGCCTCCTGGTTCCTGCCCTGACTTCCTTCCCTAATTAACAGTGATGTGGGAGTGTAAGCCAAATAAACCCTTTTCTCCCCAAGCTACTTTGGTTATGGTGTTTCATCACAGTAACCCTAAGACAGTGACTAGCATTTGTCATTAAATTTTTTTTCATTAGCACAAGAATAACATTTTGGTTTCAATTATACACGTATAATGTAAAAACAGCTGCTTTCTAAAGCGCTGAGAATTAAGTCCAGGATAATGTGCATGGTAGATGAACACTCTACATCTGAACTATAACCCTAGTCTACAGATGCATGTATTATTATTGGTTTGTGTGTTTGTGTTTATGTGTGTGTATACTGAATCCATGAATTTGTGCATGTTAGATAAGCACTTTACAATGAGTTACAATGTTGTGGATGTGAACATGCTTTTGTTTGGGTCCCAGGTGTAGGAATGTGGAACTGATTCCGATAGTCCACAGCGGCAAACTATTTGCCTCATGCAGGCTCTGAGAGGTGCCCTTTGCCAGCTGCAGACAGTTTAAATCTGAGGACTCTGGAGAGAAAATAAATGCCATAGTATAGAGAGGAGAAAGAACAAGGTTGCTGCTGATACAGTAAGACAAGAAGTTGGAATAAGGACTGGACTGGCTCCAAGGAACCCGAGGACCCTAACCAGCAGGAAGCAGCTAAGAAAGAGAACTGTACCCTCTCTCCCACTAACCCCATCTCTTTCCTACCTGGTGATGGGACGTTGGAAGGGATTGGGGTGGAGTACGAAGAAAGAGATATAAGAAATGTAAATAAAAGAGTTTTTTAAAAGTACACCAACATCACAAGTTCAGCCTTATGCCGTCCTTGGCCCCTCCTCTGTATCTTTTGGTCTTACAAAACATTGTTTTAGGTTGCTTGGATTTTTCACCCAACGATGTCTCATCTCAAGATAGAAAGAATGATTCTACAACCATGTTTCTCAAGATTAAACTCCTTAAAATTATTGGACCTCTCCCCAGGATCTTCTGCATATGTGCTTTGTATCAATATTTCCTAATTACAATTTAAGATGGAAAAAAAATTTTTAATTATCTTAAAATTTTTTATATGGGGTTTCATGTAACCAAACATGTTCTGTCTTTTGTTGTTTTGGGACAGGACCTCATTCTGCAGCTAGACTGACCTGGAGCTACGTGGTTCTGCTGCCTCCAACCTATAACAACCTTCCTATCTCAGCCTCTCAAATGCTAGCTAGCATTATCGTTGTAAACCACCCATGACTGGTTTATAACCATTTAAACGTAACATAAACAACTTTTTTGTTGTTGTTGTTTTGTTTTTGAGATAAGGTCTCACTGTGTAGCACTAGCTGTCCTAGAACTCCCTACGTAGACCACGCTGTCCATGAATTCAGAGATTCGCCTGCCTCTGTTCCCGTAGTGCTGAAAGGTTATGTGCTATTATACCAGGAGTAAATAGCATTTCAAATGAAAGTTAACTCTATAAACAAAAAATTATCCAAAAACGTGGGAATGACTAACTTTTGCAGATTTCTTAAGTTCCAATTTAATAGAAGATAGCTGTACTTTAGTTCTGCCTCTATCTATAGTCATGCTGAAGAAACTTTGATCTTACAGATCCTGTTTTAAAAATACCTTTAGATATTTTTAAGAAGATAGCAGAGAACCAATCCCTTCAAACTGTCCTTTGACTCACAAACATGAATCCCGGAACGTGCATGCACCACACAATTAAATGTATAGACACACAATTAAGTCAGTAAAGATTTAAAAAGTTTTGGTTTTTTTTTTTTTTAAAGGGGCCAGGTGGCTGACATGTCACTTGGATTGCCAAGGTGGAAGGAATGCTTGGAAATGGAGGCCAAATTGGGCTACAGAGTGATTATTCGTTTTGTAAAAAACTGAAAAACAGAAACAACAGATGATGCTACATTAGTTCTTGGTCACCTTTGTCCTCCGACCCTGGTCTTGGCCTTGGGTGCTTTCTCCTAGTTCAGAACTATTCCTTCGCACAATACACACTTATGCATTTGTGCATATGCAGTCTGTGGCAACGATTTTCCCTGGATGTTTCCGTACATCTTCCTTGTTCTTTCCACGTGGTATTCCATAACGGGGTTATATCCAGTTTGTCTTCCCTTACCGACAAACGGGCTAGGTTTCCCAGTTTTGTCATCTCCCCACGCCTACCGCGGATGAAGGGCTAAAGACACAGCTGTGAGGACTTCCCTTCGGCCTCAGCCCGGGGGGAACCAAAGATCAGAAACGTCCGGACTGGCGGGTCGGGACCCTGCTTCCGGGAAGCCGACCGGAAGTCGCTCCGGGTGCTGCGACAAACCCGACTTCAGGGGCCGTCGTAAAAGTGTCGTCCCTGGTGCGTCGGGCCGGCCACAGGTTTCCGCTAGCTGGCGGCCGGGGGTCGGGAACTGCGGACGTTCGTTTCCTTTAAGATGGCGGACGACGAGACGGACGGAACCGAGAGGATGGACGTCAGCTCCGAGCCTCCCTTGGCCCCTCAGCGGCCGGCCTCGGTGAGTCTTCACCGGCTGTTGCCTTTTGTCCTCTCCCCAAGGAGCCTCCTGCGGCGCCTGCGAGGGTTTGGGGCTCCACTTTCCGTGGCAGCGCCGGGAAAGGGGAGTGCTAGGATTGAAGCACCCTTCCTTCCCCGTAAAGTTAGTCGTCACCCACATACATTTCTGCCAGCTAAGTCTGCGGAGTAGAATGACTGTCATTTATTAAGTCTCAGCCTGCGCAGACACTCACGTCTCTATTTTGAAGTAGAAAGAACTCGTGCTGTTATTAGGTGGTTTGCTGTAGGAGCTGAGGTGAGGTTGGAGAAGGCCATTTTTTCGGTAGACGCATTGCTGACCCCTCTTGTTGATAGGAATCTGGACAGGCACCTGGTGTGATAGCCCCTAGTTGGGTGGACTTGATAGTGACAGTGAGTATTGTGGCTGTCATTTCATGTCCGGATGTCCATTACGGTAGTGTCTTGAGAACCCCAGGTCTGGCCCCCAGTGAGGGAAATTTGTCATTTGTCACTGCTTTCTAAATGCACAGAAGGGATGTTTCAAGTGGGAGAAATAACCATCAACCATACTTGGCTCTTGGATTTTCAAAGAATGAGAAAGGAGAGGTAGTGAACAAATTTGAGTCAATAGTTTGACCACAGGGAGAATGCTAACGGAGTAGGCTAAAAGGTGGGGCAGTGTTAGCAAACGTATTGGTGTGGTCCATTCAGATAACTGGTGGGGAGGGAGGTACTTATGAAGTACTCGCTATTCGTCATGACATGTTTTATCAAGTTTGTATATGGAAAAGTGTGGGATACACACCCATCCACGCACACAAACACATTGTATATACACACACACACACACCTGTTAGGGAAGTTGTTTGTAGTTTTAATAAAGTCATTCTTGTCTTACTTTATCCCGTCAGACTCTTGAACATTGTTTTATGAGTTTTATGAGACAGGAGAGTGGCTAAGAAATGAGTCAACTGAAGGGACTGGAGAAAAACATCTTTAAGATAAAAACCCAAGAGGAACAGAGTTGGGATTGGGATAAGGGTATGTTCTAGATCAGCACTTGGCAGTCTTCCTCTTCCATCCCCAAAAGTAGTTGAAACTCATTTCACTGCTGGTAGTGAAGTTCAGATGAAAACAGTTATGTTTCCAAGTAGCTAAACTGGCTTTTGTTTGTTTATTGAGTGCTGGGGAGCAAACTCAAGGCCTTAGCATGCTAGGCAAGGGCTCTTCTGAACTATAGGCCAAGGCAGAAGGATCACTTAAGTTCAGGCAAACCCTGGCCTACACAGTGAAACTCCATCTAAAAACAAAAATAGGAAAACAACAACAGTTCATAGATAGAATCATGTGCTTTTTTTTTTTTTGTAATCTAGTGTATAACTATGTAATCAGAAGAGTTGCAGTTTCCTGTTGTCGAAGATGAGTAATGTTTATTTAAAGCTTTGCTGTGTTAATTCTTCCCACTAGCACTGTAAAACCCCATTAATAAAACCATAGAACATCATTAATTTGGAATTGGAGATAATGGTATAGAAATTGAACAGGAGCAAACACTCCTTCAAAGAGTAATATAATTTTTTGGGCAAGGCTTTTTAAAGCTTTACAAAGAAGCAAGGAATGGTGTCAAGTAGCCTCAGGAAACCCAGTCTAGTGATACAGATAATATAAATGATCAAGAATTTAGATTTAAGATAGGCCGGTGTTAGTGGATACAGACTTATGACTGTGAAGCCTTTATTTTTTTGACTTGACTCTTTTTGCTTGACCCCAGAGTTCATCCTGCTTCCTGTACTTTTTAAAGCTGCTATTTTCCATTTCATTCTCCCTATTAAACTACCCTTGTGGTTAAGCCAAAGTTGCTCAGCTTGAGTCCTCAGCACTGCACCCCCATTTGATTAATTTATATCTCAAATCACTGCTGGGGCTGATGGAAACAAATACAGGACAGCTACAGAGCTTTAATAAAGATTTCCATTCTCATTAGATTTCCTTTCTAGTGAGTTACTGATTTCTTTAAACCAAATTTCTTTTTTAGATACAAGATCATTTCAGTAACATTTTCAACAGTGTCTAATATCACCTAACAAGTAAGTAGAATGGACTGGCAAAATGGCTTAGAAACTGCTTACTGAACACGCTTGGTGCCTTAATTTGATCATTCGTGCCACAGGTAAAGGTGGAAGGAAAGAACCAGCCGATACGCTATGTAATGGTGCACTGGCAGGGGTAACACGGGCCTATGCAAGGGTGTGCCCCCTGAGAAATTACGCCACACAGCAGATCTAGTGTAAGGAGGTTTATTGGGGATGGGAGAGGGGGGCCTGGAGAGAGGCAGTGAGTGAGCCATGAGGGCATAGAGAAGGGGTCCAGGGAGGGAGGAGAAGGGGATACCTAGAACATACAGAGAGAGGGAGAGAGGGAGAGAGAGAGAGAGAGAGAGAGAGAGAGAGAGAGAGAGAGATTGCTGGGGTGGCAGCCACCTGGAGATGGCAGTTGGTGACCTAAGGTGTTGCTAGGTCCCTGAGGGCAGGCCAGCAGAATGGCCTGCACACTAACACCAGCTCTACAAATTTATCCTCTGATCTTCACATTCATGCATCCATCTGCCCACACACAATAATAGTAATAATAATAATAACAATAATACATTTTAAAAATTAAGAGAGAAAAATAAATAATTTGAATTAAAAAAAATTCACTAAGAGAATTGATTCTTGAGCCGAAAAAGGCCCAAGAAGCTATATATTCACAAGCCTGCCCTAGTAAGCTAGCCATTTGGAAGTTACCAGTTTGGAATTAATTGATTGATGGTTAAGGCTATAAGAATAAATAATATCTTTTTATCTTGTTTTGTTTGAGATAGGGTTTCTCTGTGTCGCCTTGGCTGTCCTGGACTCCCTTTATAGACCAGGCTGGCCTTGAACTCAGTGATCTGCCTACCTCTTGTCTCCCTGAGCACTGGGATTAAAGGTGTGTGCCACCAGGCCCACCTATGAATAATATCTTTAAGGTAGAGTTGTGTGAATATATATACACACATATACCCAGAAACCAAAGAGCTGAGGAAATAAGAGTAGAACAGTGTCATGAAATGTAGTTTTTAGGAAAAGGTAATTTATTGGTTTCATGACAAGAACTGAGAATATTGAAAATCCAGAGGACATTGGTGGTCTGCCAGAACATCTGCTTTCTTTGACTATTTCCCACCTAAATTCCTTCTTCTAAGAAGAAGGTGTCATTCGGCATGGCCCTGTGATCTTTTTTTCTATATACAGACACTGACTGCACATTTTATTTCATCTAGTTCTATAGCTTATGTACTACCTCTATATGTTCATTTCCCAGCTCATAGCTCATAGTCGTCTCATTGCTGAGTGTCAGAATCATAAACTCAGTTGCTTACTTGCTTCCACCAGCCTATCTGATAGTTGTTTCAAAGAGAGAGAGCAGCTGGGCAGCAGTGGCACATACCTTTAATCCCAGCACTCAGGAGGCAGAGGCAGGTGGATCTCTGTGAGTTTGAAGCCAGCCTGGTCTACAGAATGATTCCAGGACAGCTAATGCTACACAGAGATAAACTCTGTCTTGAAAAACGGAGAGAGGGAGAATAGGAATTAGCTGTAGTAACCCAAGATATAGCTTCCATTTGAAAGTTTATTACAGGAAGACACAAGTTATCAGTTTGAGCAAGATTTTGGAAATGTGGTAGAAACAGTGATGACTTAATTATTAAGTTGATGGAAAATGAAAGAAATTGATGACATCTGTACCTCTAGTTTTGGTTTAAGCATTTATGGTAGATATTAGAAGAGGACAGCAGGAAGGCAAATCAAGAACTTTGTTATTCTTGTCTCAGTACAGGGCACCTCCACGTTAGCTCTTGAATACAAACATCTTTCTGTCTTTACACTCATCTTTGTAATCTAAGCCACCATTTGTTGCCTAGACAACTGTAGCTTCTTAACCAAGTTCTCTCCTTTTACTTTTGTCATCTTCCAGTGTGGAGATCAGAGGAGGCCCTAGTAAGTGAAGTCCTGTATGAATATGTGCTGTTGACATGGACAAAGGCTTGTCAAAGAACATGGCTTCAGACCCGTAGAAAAATGGCAAAGGCTTCTTCCCCACCACTGCCCCCATGGTGAGGCTAAGAGGGATGACAAAGCCTTCTTCTGGTCCACTTACATATACTGGTAGTGTATATAGAAAAAAATGTACACCATAACTCTTTTCTGCCCTCTCTTACTCTTTATGGTCTGAAGAGTGCTTCCTACAGAGAATGCTTTTATTGAGGTTAGCTAAACCTATCTCCTTGATCCAGCTGTGTAGCATAAACCCTTCCTTCTTGTTAATCTGCATATCATATCCCTGCCTTTTTGTTCAGCTGTATGCAATAACCCTGTGTGTCTGTGCTGTATGTAATAAATACACTGAGCTTCTGGGGTGCTGAAGTTTCTCCATCTGAGAGTCCAGACTGTCTGATCCCAGCATTTCATTTCTCTGTGTCTGTCATTCCTTCATTCCCTTGCTAGCCCTACTCAGGGCAAATGCCTGGAGCCATGTTGGACCAGGCATTCCAGTCCATTCTCTACAGGGCAAACAGTGTAATCATGTCAGTCTTTTCAGTACTTCATGGAGAGTCTGTCTGGAAAGATAGGTGTGTAAGTCAGTGATGCATGGTGAATCATGGAGAGGTGTCTGCCCATTCTTTATGTGCTGCCTTTGAAGCCTATTTCAAATTTTCCCTGCTATTACATTATCCAGCTTCTCAAAAGGCATTAATCCTATGCCTTTTTTTTTTTTTTTTTATAAAATAATTTCCTTTAAGCATTGTCCCTTAGTCTCAGGTGGTTTAAGACAAAAAATTAAGACCTCACTACTCCCTTGTGACTTGAGTTAACATGGCACTTGTGAAAGAAGCTGTTGCTGTTTTTATTTTGATGGATGAGTTTGGTTTTTCCTTTCTTTTCTTTCTTCAGACAGTATCTTGTTATATGGCTCAGGCTGGCCTGTAACTCATAATCCGTCATGCCTAGCACAATACATTTTTTAAAAAAAGTGTCGTGTCGGAGAGCAACAGAACCAAAATATCTGGGCACAGAGGTCTTTTCTGAGACGGATACTCCAAACAAGGACCATTCATGGATATAACCTAGAACTCCTGCTCAGATGTAGCCCATGGCAGCTCAGTATCCAAGGGGGTTCCCTAGTAAGGGGAACAGGGACTGTCTTTGACATGAACTCAGTGGCTAGCTCTTTGATCACCTCCCCCTAATGGGGGAGCAGCCTTGCCAGGCCACAGAGGAGAACTGTGCATCCAGTTCTGATGAGACCTGATAAGCTAGGGTCAGATGGAAGGGGAAGAGGACCTCCTCTATCCTTGGACTTAGAGAGGGGCATAGGAGGAGTTGAGAGAGGGAGGGTGGGACTGAGAGGGGATGAGGGAGGGGGCTATGGCTGGGATACAGAGTTAATAGACTATAATTAATATAAAAAATAAAAATTTAATTTAAAAAAAGTGTCATGTCCCTATAAACAAGCAAAGTGCTTGTGGAAATAGACTGTACTAAACAAACCCTCTGAAGGACTCCAGAAGAATAATTGTGCTGCCTTGAGTGCCCACTTGTTACCAGAAGCAATTCAGGCCCTGAGCGGAGCCAAGTCCACAGTTACTCTTTGAGGGTTCCTTCTAATAGTTTGCTGACTGCTGCGCTCCTAAAGAAGGTCCACTTGCCTTAGAGTGAGACTAACCACTTAGTATGTTTTTCTGGGCAAACTTTTAAAAAGCCCTTCAGCCTTTTGTTTTTACAAATAAGCTCAGAAATGACATTAGCCACAAGGAACTTATGTCTTTTCATTTACTCCTTTTTTAATACACACATGCTTTACTTTGAAATATAAGAAAACATTTTAGCTATTTTGCATATGTGTACTCCATATAGTGTAAAGAGCTGTAGGAAAACATTGCATTCATCCAAAGACTCAAAGAGAAGTATGGTCAGAGATGAAAAAGGAAGACAGTGGCTCAAGAGAGACAGGATGCATATAACAACTAGATTTTGGCAACATACTTATGCATTATTTCAAGAGCAAAGAAGAGACAGACAGAGTCCCTTGCTTGTCATGGCCTCTATATATTCAATTTGTATTATTAATGCCATGAATACATAGGAAATTTAGTTTTACTGGCAGCACAGGGCTAGAAGGAATAATAACACGTAGTATGAAAGAGTGACTAAGACAGTACGGAACTCAATAGAAAGGAAACGAAGCTTTACAACTAGGTTTACTCGCCCGTAGGACCAGGCGTGTCTCCATGTGACTGATGTAAGGGCGTTGGTTGCATACATTCTCCAGTCGGACGTGTGAGACAGCTGCCAAAGAAGAGAATGTGCTCTCTTTGAAAGCAGGGATTGCGGTGCTGCCAGCAGGCTTGGTGACCCATGCTTTTAATCCCAACACTTGGGAAGAGAGGTAGGTGGATCTCTGAGTTTGAGGCCAGCCTGGTCTACAGCCAGGGCTACACAAAAAAACCTGTCTCAAAAAATCAAACAAACAAACTTGTCAAGTAAGACAAGGAAATTTGTATACCCAAATATTTCTTGATGCCTAGAAATGTTGTCTACTTGCTAATTCAGTACTACCTGTGAAAACTTGAAGAACATCTAGATTTTATTACCTCTTCTTAAAAAACAAACAACAACAACAAAACAAAAACCAACAACAACAAAAAAACACCGAAGCAGCAGCCAAGCTTTTTGGCTTATACCTTTAATTCCAGCATTTGGTATACAGGGAAGGCAGATTTCTGAGTTCTAGAGCAGCCTAGTCTACAAGTCATGCTCCAGGTTGGTATGGTGAAACCCTGTCTCAGAATATAAATGCAATTTAAAAATTCTTAAAATTAAAAAAAAAAAAAAAAAAAGGAATTTAAGAAGTGGCAGGCCTGGGAAGACTGTAGATGTCTAGCACTTGACTTACAGAAGGGTAAGTTGTGGTTTGAACATCAATCTACCAAAGTTCCTTTTTCAGAATGATGTTCCCACAGGGGCATCTGTAACTGCAGATTTTATTTAGAGTTGCAAACTTATCTTTTAGTCTCTGTGGGGATGAGGAATATCTTTGGAATGTCTGGGAGTTTAAATGTTGTGAGAACTTATTTTTATGGACAGTCAATTAGGAAAACTTCCTTAGTTCCAAATGTTGTGGAGAAAAGATTTGTTTTTTGTTTGTTTGTTTTTCTGATCTTTTAAGTTAAACATTTAATTCCTGTTACAAGTGGAAGAAAACACTAAAAATGACCAAAGGGGGGCGGGGCATGAAACATTCACCAATAATAATTCCTGAATAACTTACTTGTTTACTCAGTAAAATACCTATTCTATAATTTTTCACTTATTTTGTGTGTGTATATGTATGTATGTGTGTTTGTATATAAGTATGTAAGTGCAGGTACTCATGTATCTGAGCATATGTGTAGAGGTCAGAAAACAGCTTTCAGGAATCAGTTTTCTCCTGCTGCCTTGTGGTATCCAGGACTAAACTTCAGTCATTGGCTGAGACATTTTACCAGCCCTTTTGTGTGCATGTGTGTGAGCTGGGTATAGTGGCTCATACTTGTAATCCTCAAACTTGGGAGGGTAAGGCAGGAGAATTACCATGAGTTCAAGGCCAGCCTGAGCTATAGAGTGAGTTTTAGGTCAGCATGGGCTACCAAGTGAGACCTTAAGTCAAATAACAAGAACAATAATAAATAATATAAAAGCCCACCTCTCCTCCCAAGGCTCAGGATACTTACGGAAAAGGGGCTGGAAAGGGTAAGAGCTAGAGGAAATGGATGGTGGATAGCTATAAGGAAATAATATCTATTGGACACAGCAGGGAAGCTGCACATAGAACTTACAGAGGTTTTGAAAAATACACAAAACCTGTGCAAACTCACGCCAGACTAAATCCTAGTGTGGAGATGGGAGGTAGGCACCCAACCCAGCCCCAGCCATGGAGCTGTTAGCAGTTGCTAGCTTCTGGAAAAGGGAGAGACAGTTTTCTTTTAAGAGTGTCCCTGGAAGTCAACCACACTCTAAGGAAGACCATGCATACAAGAATATTTAGGCAGCACAAGTTGGTCTTGATGGATTAAAAAAAAAAGGCACTAGGTTCAGTTGGTAGGGAGAGAGGGATCCAGGAAGAGTTGGGTGAGAGAAGCTAAATGTGGTCAAAACATGTTGTATGAAACTCTTAAAAACTTAAAACAAGAAAGCAAATTCCATAGTGTACCACAGTAGAAACTTTTTGTAAAAGACTATAATTATACAGCATCTACTGTAATGGTTCAGTAAACAAAGTTACAAGGTCTAATGTCAAAACTGGCCTTATTTCTTGCTACAAGTACTTACTGTTGTGTTTACTGAGAACTTATGTTGCATATTTATGCTGTGCCTGTGGGTATAAAGGGTCTTGAAAGACAGTTCCTTTTTTCAGGAGCTTTCAGCCTACTTGAAGGGTTAGTTGTAGACATTTAAGATAACCAACTTAATGGCCAGGTGTGGTTGCACATGCCTTTAATCCCAGCACTTCAAAGGTGGAGGCCAGTAGATAGATCTGTGAATTTGAGGCCAGCCTGGTCTACAAAAAGGAGTTTCAGAACAGCCAAGGCTACATAGTGAGACCTGTCTCAAACAGAAACAAACCAATATGCATAAGCAGCCTAGCAGGCACCAGGCGCTAGGTTCAGCTCCCAGCACTGTTAAGTGAATGAATGAGTATTTCTAACTGATATTAGGTAGGGTACAGAATGAATGTCTTCTGTAGTAAGTGCTGTATTGGAATTAACAGGAGAGACATTTTCTGACTTTATCAGTGAAGGATTATTAAGATGGGTCTTGAGCTGAGCCTTGAAGAGGAGATAAAGGGGGAGGGTAGAGGAATGAGAGCTACTGATTAGACCCATAGTGAGAGCACTGTTGGCATCCTCATTCAGGTATTCTGTACCAATCAACAAACAGTACAGAGACATGGTTTAAAAACATCAGCAATTTTTAGTAGTATCCACAATTTTAGACAGCTATTAGCTAAGAGGCTTCATTTAGACTAGAGAAAGATTAAAGGGAAGTCAAAGCTTTATTGTTTTGTTTTAGTTAAATATGAAATCAAGAAGGGTGAAGTTAAAAGACCCATGTACTTACTGTTATATTAGTTTTAGTAGAATAAGCATTGAACTGGAGAAGTTGGGATACCTGGGTTTTTTTTTATGGTACAACTCAAACCTAATGCCTTGTATTTGTTATACAAATGCTGTATGACCAGGTTAGACCCCCAGCAACATCTGTAGAAAAATTTAAAGTATACATAATTAAATTTTGTTTGTAAATATAAGATTGTATTAATCAAAATTTATGTTACATAACAGTATTTTTATGGCATTCTCCATTCATAGAATGGTATGTTCTGTTGGCCATGGTGGTATATTCCTTTAATCTGGCATTCAGAAGCAAAGAGAGTCATTGATCTCTGCAAGTTCTAGACAAGCCTGGTCTACATAGTAGAGTTTCAGGGCAGCCAGGGCTACATTCCTGTCTCCTAAAAACTGGAAGATTAAGAAGTGGTATATTCTGCTTTAATGGATGGACTTTTTGTTTGGTTTTGTTTTTTGAGACAGGGTTTCTCTGTATAGCTCTGGTTGTCCTGGAACTCAATCGGTAGACTAGGCTGGCTTTGAACTCAGAGATCTGCCTGCCTTTGCCTTCTAAGTGCTGGCATTAAAGGCATGCACCACCACAGCCTGGCTAATGAATGGACTTTTATCTGTAGACATTTAGGCAGATTTCAGCTTCTTCAATTACAAGTATTGTAGTGAATTTAACTGGTATTTTTGTACACCTGAGCAATATGGTTAGGTGGTAGACTGAATAATTTCTTTTTTGTTCTTCCATTGATAGGCATCAAGGTTTTAAGTGTTTTGCTTTTATGAACACTTTTGTGCCTGAGATATATGAGATTAAATAAGTTTTAGAATGATTTCTGTAGACAGAACATGCATATGCATGCCTACACACATATGAATAAAAGTTTACAAGCTGTTTAAATTGGTTTTTTTCTCTTTGCTAGGACAAAACTTCTAAGATAGAGGTATATTAGGGGAAGATTGATTTATTTTAGCTCTTAGTTTCAAGGCCAGGAAGGCATGCTATCTGGGAGCCTAACATAGCTTGCTCCTACGTCCATGACTGACTAGGAAACAGAGATTGGAACAAAGGGTGCTGAAGGGCTGGCTATAACCTGAGGCAGTTGGTGTGGCTGCTGTCAGTGAGGCTCTACTTCTCCAGGCTCCACAGCCTTCCAAAGTATCACCTTCATTGGAACCACCTGGTTAAACATGTGGGCCCGTGCACCACTGCATATTCAAACCATAGTAAAGGTACGCAGGGAAAACAAAATCCTTCCCAGCGATCTTTCCATCCTTAATTCATTTTGAATTTTTTCAGAGTTTTTTTTATCTTTTTATTTTGAAGAGTCAGGTCTCATATAACCCAGGCCTTGAACCTGATGTGTAGCTGATGATGCTCTTGAACTTCTTTCTACTTCCAGAGTATTGTGTTGCAATTGTGTACCACCATGCTGGATTTTAATGTAGTGCTGGAACCTAGGACTTCATGTATGCTAGACAAGCACTCTACTTTAGAAGAGTAGAAACTTCCTAGAAGTTTCCTGTTTAAACATAAGCATATTCAGTATGTCTGCTCTCCTCCTCCATATAAACAGTAGCACATGGACTCATTGTTCTGTGCTTTTTGCCATTGATTTATTGATTATTTACTTATTTTTGAGACAGGGTTTCTCTGTGTAGCCCTGACTGTCCTGGAACTCACTCTTTAGACCAGGCTGTCCTCAAACTCACACAGATCTGCCTACTTCTGCCTCCCTAGTGCTGGGATTAAAGACATGCGCCATCACCAGGCTTTTTGCATTTAGCAGTATAACTTGAAGAAAATACATATCAGGACATATATCTCCGTATACTTTCTAGCTGTGTTGAATGTATGACTAACCCACAATTAATTCAACTTTTAAAAAAACTCAAATTTTTAATTTATGCTTTTATTTATTTATTTGATCATTTATTTAATGAGTGTGTGTATATGTGAGGCCACAGTGTATCACAATGCACATATGTAGGTCAGAGGACAGCTTGCAGGTATTGGTTCTCTACCTAGACCATCTTGATCCTGGGGATCACCAAATCACCAAGCCTGATGGCAAGTACTTTTACCACTGTCTTGGTGGTCCAATCGATTCACCTCTTTTTTTGTATTGATGAAGTATAAAAATATTGCAAATTGCTTTGAAAGTACAGCATTATGCCATTATTTGTACTCCACAATCATTAAAAAATAACTTGGCCGTAAGGGCGTGGCTCCTGGCAAGCTAGCCATACTGCAGTGGATGGCCCAACATCCAAAAAGTATATGGGCAGCACAAACTGGACTTAATGGGTTAGAGATACACACATAAAGGAAAAGAGTGAGGTTGGGAGGGGATGAGGAAGTAGGGACAGGGATATGGGGAGGGGTGGTGGTGAACATGATCAAACTATGTCCTGTGTGTATATGAATTTCTCAAGGAATAAAATATTCTTTTCAACTAAAAAAAAAGAACTTGTAAAAAAAAAGTCTGATTGTCATCTTTTTTTCCCTTTCAGTGGTGGGATCAGCAAGCTGATTTTTATACTGCTTTCTTACATCATTTGGCACAACTAGTGCCAGAAATTTATTTTGCTGAGATGGACCCAGATTTGGAAAAGCAAGAAGAGAGTGTACAAGTGTCAATACTCACCCCTTTGGAATGGTGCTTATTTGGAGAGGATCCGGACATCTGCTTAGAGAAATTGAAGCACAGTGGAGCATTTCAGTTGTGTGGGAAGGTTTTCAAAAGTGGAGAAACAACATATTCTTGTAGGTGAGTATCATAAATTTAAAGGACTGGTTTTAATTTACAGCTTATAATTTGCATCATGCCTGGTTCATGGCGTTCTTTTCCTATGGTACATTAATCTTAAGTTCCTTTTATTTTACACTTTAAATCCACTTTTGCTCATAAAGCTTGATTTTTAATATATGACTTCTTATTAAACAGTTCTTTTTTTTTCTGTTCTTCAAAAGTATCAAAGAAATAGATTTTGAACTGTGTACATGTTTTGAAGTCAGCATACTGTATCTGAAACTTTTGAGATCAGGTGTATTTCAGAATTCTGACTACTTCCTCAACAGCATCTTAATAGAACCTTGTAAACAAACATCGGTATTCACAAAGATATGCTCACAAGTAATATAAAGCCTGTAGTTACATGTCATACCATACATACATACATATATAAATATATATGTTCAAAGTTTTTATCTTTTAGACAGGGTTTCCATTGCCTGTGCTGGCCCAGAACTCATAATGCGATTACAGGCATGAGCCCCAATATCCAGGTTTCATACATATATTAAAAGCCAGGCATGGTGGTATATACCTTTAATCCCAGCACTAGGGAGGGAGGCAGAGAGAGGCGGATCTCTGTGAGTTTGAGGCCAGCCTGGTCTACAGAGTAAGTCCAGGACAGCCAGGGCTCTGTTATACAAAGCAACCCTATCTAGAAAAACAAAATAAAAAGTAGTATATATATTTATTATATATATATTTGTAATATATATTTATATTATATAATTATAATATTTATAATTGTTATATATAAGTTATTATATATTATAAATATATAATAATTGTATATTTATAATATATATAATAAAAACCACTTTTTTGCTTAGAGAAATTAAACCATATATATGTGTATATATATATATATATATATGCTTATTTCTTTTTTCTTTTTTTAATTAAATTTTTTTAATATTAGTTACAGTTTATTAACTTTGTATCCCAGCTATAGCCCCTCCCTTATTCCCTCCCAATCCCACCCTCCCTCCCTCATCTCCTCCCTGCCCCTTTCCAAGTGCACTGATAGGGAAGGACCTCTTCCCCTTTCATCTGACTCTGGTTTATCAGGTATCTTCAGGACTGGCTGCAAAGTCCTCCTCTGTGGTCTAGCAGGGCTGCTCCTCCCTCAGTAGGGGTAGGGGGAGGTCAAAGAGCCAGCCATTGAGTTCATGTCAGAAATATCCATACATGGTCCTTGGTTGGAGATACAGTCTTACAGAAGACCCCTGTGCCCAGATATATTTGGTCCTTGTGGAGCTCCTGTCCTCTCCAGGTCATACTAACTCCCCCTTCTTTTATATGATTCCCTGTACTCTGCCAAAGGTTTGGTTATGAGTTTCAGTATCTGCTTTGATACACTGCTAGGTAGAGCCTTACAGAAGCCCTCTGTGGTAGGCTCCTGTCCTGTTACTTGTTTTCTCCTACAACCGATGTCCACACCATTTGTCTTTCTAAGTGAGGATTGATCATCTTACCCACGGTCCTCTTTCTTGTTTATCTTCTTTAGGTGTATAGATTTCAATATGTTTATTCTATCTTATAGGTCTAGTACCCTCTTATAAGAGTATATACCATGTGTGTCTTTATCCTTCTGGGATACCTCACTCAGAATGATCTTTTCTAGATCCCACCATTTGCCTGCAAATTTCATGATTTCCTTGTTTTTAATTTCTGAGTAATATTCCATTGTGTAAAAGTACCACAATTTCTGTATCCATTCCATTCCTCCGTTGGACATCTGGGTTGTTTCCAGGTTCTGGCTATTATAAATAAAGCTGCTACAACCATTGTTGAGCAAATATTCTTGTTGTGTACTTGAGTATCTTTTGGATATATGCCTAGGAGTGGTATAGCTGGATCTTGAGGAAGTGCTATTCCTAATTGTCTGAGAAAGCGCAGATTGATTTCCAAAGTGGTTGTATAAGTTTACATTCCTACCAGCAATGGAGGAGGGTTCCCCTTTCTCCACAGCCTCTCCAGCATGTGTTGTCACTTGAGTTTTTGATCTTAGCCATTCTGATGGGTGTAAGGTGAAATCTCAGGGTCGTTTTGATTTGCATCTCTCTGATGGCTAAGGACGTTGAGCATCTCTTTAAGTGTTTCTCTGCCATTCTTTATTCCTCTACAGAGAATTCTCTGTTTAGCTCCGTACCGCATTTTTAAATTGGGTTGCTTGATTTATTGATTTTTAACTTCTTTAGTTCTTTAATATATTCTGGATATCAGCCCTCTGTCAGATATAGGGTTGGTGAAGATCCTTTCCCAGTCTGTAGACTGTCGTTTTGTTCTATCGACAGTGTCTTTTTGCTTTACAGAAGCTTTTCAGTTTCATGAGGTCCCATTTATTGATTGTTGCTCTTAGAGCCTGTGCTGTTGGTGTTCTGTTCAGGAAGTTGTCTCCTGTGCCAATGAGTTCTAGGCTCTTCCCCACTTTTTTTTCTAACCGATTTAGTGTATCTGGTTTTATGTTGAGGTCTTTGATCCACTTGGACTTCAGTTTTGTGCAGGGTGATAAATACGGATCTATTTTCATTTTTCTACATGTAGACATCCAGTTGGACCAGCACCATTTGTTGAAGATGCTGTCTTTTTTCCAA
>NW_026585504.1:14946040-14961975 GCF_907164565.1 Psammomys obesus
ATCTGGTTTTATGTTGAGGTCTTTGATCCACTTGGACTTCAGTTTTGTGCAGGGTGATAAATACGGATCTATTTTCATTTTTCTACATGTAGACATCCAGTTGGACCAGCACCATTTGTTGAAGATGCTGTCTTTTTTCCATTGAATGGTTTTGGCTTTTTTGTTAAAAATCAAGTATTCATAGGTGTGTGGGTTTATTTCTGGGTCTTCTATTCTGTTCCATTGATCCACCATTCTGCTTCTATGCCAATACAATGCAGTTTTTATTACTATTGCTCTGTAATACAGCTTGAGATCGGGGATGGAGATACCTCCAGATGATCTGTTGTTGTACAGGATCGCTTTGGAAATTCTGGATTTTTTGTTTCTCTATATGAAGCTGAGAATTTTTCTTTCAAGGTCTGTAAAGAATTGTGTTGGTATTTTGATGGGAATTGCATTGAATCTGTAGATTGCTTTTGGCAGAATGGCCATTTTCACTACGTTAATCCTACCAATCCATGAGCACAGGAGATCTTTCCATCTTCTGATATCTTCTTCAATTTCTTTCTTCAGAGACTTGAAGTTTTTTTCAAAAAGGTCTTTCACTTGCTTGGTTAGAGTCACCCCAAGGTTATTAGTGGCTATTGTGAAGGGTGGTGTTTCCCTGATTTCTTTCTTGGCCCTTTTGTCGTTGGTATACAGGAGGGCTTCTGATTTTTTTGAGTTGATTTTGTATCCAGCCACTTTTCTGAAGGTGTTTATCAGCTGAAAGAGTTCTCTGGTTGAATTTTTGGGGTCGCTCATGTATAATATCATATCATCTGTGAATAGTGAAACTTTGACCTCTTCCTTTCTGATCTGTATCCCCTTGATCTCCTTTAGCTGTCTTACTGCTTTAGCTAAGACTTCAAGTACTATGTTGAAGAGATATGGAGAGAGTGGGCAGCCTTGCCTTGTCCCTGATTTCAGTGGAATTGATTTAAGTTTCTCTCCATTGAGTTTGATGTTGGCTCTTGGCTTGCTGTATATTGCCTTTACTATGTTTAGGTATGTGCCTTGTATCCCTGATCTCTCCAAGACTTTAAACGTGAATGGGTGTTGGATTTTGTCAACTGCTTTTTCGGCATTTAAGGTGATGATCATGTGGTTTTTCTCCTTCAGTTTGTTTATATGGTGGATTACATTCATGAATTTCCATATGTTGAACTACCCTTGCATGCCTGGGATGAAGCCTACTTGGTCACGGTAGATGATATCTTTGATGTGTTCTTGGATTCGGTTTGCAAGCATTTTATTGAGTATTTTTGCATCAATGTTCATAAGAGTGATAGGTCTGAAGTTTTCTTTTTTTGTTGGGTCTTTGTGTGGTTTAGGTATCAAGGTGGCTGTGACTCTATAGAATGAGTTTGGTAAAGTTCCTTCTGTTTCTATTTTGCTATTTTGTGAAATAGTTTGAAGAGAATTAGAGTTAGCACTTCTTTGAAGGTGTGGTAGAATTCTGCACTAAATCCATCTGGCCCAGGGCTTTTTTTGGAAGGGAGACTGTTGATGACAGCTTTTATTTCCTTGGGAGAAATAGGACTATTCAATCTTTCTACCTGATCTTGACTTAATTTTGGTAGATGGAATCTATCAAGAAAATTGTCCATTTCTTTTAGATTTTCAAATTTTTTGGCATATAGGCTTTTGTAGTATGGCCTAATGATAGTTTGGATTTCCTCATTGTCTGTGGTTATGTCCTCCTTTTCATTTCTGATTTTGTTGATTTGGATAGTTTCTCTCTGCCTTTTAGTTAGTTTGGCTAAGGCTTTGTCTATCTTGTTGATTTTCTCAAAGAACCAGCTCTTGGTTTTATTGATTCTTTGATTAGTTTTATTTGTTTCTAATTGATTGATTTCAGCCCTGAGTTTGATTATTTCCAGCCGTCTGCTCCTCTTGGGTGTATTTGCTTCTTTTTTTTTCTAGGGCTTTCAGTTGAGCTATTAAGTTGCTTGTATGAGATGTTACAAATTTCTTCTTGAAGACATTTAGTGCTATGAATTTTCCTCTGAGCACTGCTTTCATTGTGTCCTATAAATTAGGGTATGTTGTACCTTCATTTTCATTGAATTCTAGGAAGCCTTTAATTTCTTTCTTTATTTCTTCCTTAATCCAGCTGTCATTGAGCAGCAAGTTGTTCGGTTTCCATGTGCATGTAAGCTTTTTGCTATTTCTATTGTTGTTGAGGTCCAGCTTTAGTCCATGGTGGTCAGATAGAATACAGGGGATTATTTCAGTCTTCTTGTATCTGTTGAGGCTTGCTTTGTGACCAACTATATGGTCTATTTTGAAGAAGGTTCCATGAAAAATATAGAATGCTTCGTGAATCCTTGCGCAGGGGCCATGCTAATCTTTTTTGTATCGTTCCAATTTTAGTATATGTGCTGCCGAAGTGAACACTTTTTTGGTTTTTCAAGGCAGAGTTTCTCTGTTTCTCTGCGTAGCCTTGGCTGTCCTGGACTCGCTTTATAGATCAGGCTGGCCTTGAACTCACAGAGATACTCCTGCCTCTGCCTGCTCAAGTGCTGGGTTTACAGGCATGTGCCACTGCACCCGGTAATTTTTTTTTGCTTTTAATCACTAACTGAAATTTGGTAGAAGCTCACAAAGTAACAAAACCTTCCAGAGTTTTTGCTTTTCAGAGCTGTAGGTCAGGGGTTGTGCGGAACACCTGGAATATGGTTGAGTGTAAGAGGTCAGTTGTATGGAAGTTGGAAGCAGGTGTAGACTTTTTGTTTTGACTAAAGGAATTGTCTTGAATATCATTGTAGACTGGAGAAGTTTTTTACTCTGCATTCCTGCTTGAAGTTGTTTTTTATTTTTAAGTTTTTATTTATTTATTGAGACAGGTCTTACTATGTAGCATTATCTGGCCAGCAACTTACTGTGTAGACCAGGATGACCTCAAACTCATAGAGAACCACTTGAGACTTAAATGTGTGCACCTCCGTGCCCAGCAGAAATTTTTGACTTTTAGATAGTAGCACCACTTTTTCTTTTTTATTTGAGATCATTTAGATTATGACTATGACTTTTTAGCCTTTACCAGTAGAGTTTCATTGGCTATGCTTGACTGTCATTTTGGCTTCACTTGAGTTTTTGTGTTTTTTTCTGAATCCTACAATGTTTTTATTTTTTGTGTTTTGCTTGCATTTATGACTGCGTACCATGTATGTACTGGGTACCCAGAGAATCCAGAAAAGGGGACCTCTGGAACTGGAGTTACAGGCAATTGTGAGCTACCATGTGGTGCTGTGAATCAAATCCAGGTCCCTTGGAAGAGCAGCCAGTGCTCTTAACCACTGAGCCAATCACTTCAGCTCTTAGTTCACAGTTTTCAAAAACAGTTTCTTTATACTGTTACTTTCTCAGGAAAACAAAATTTGTTAGCTCGTATTTGTATTCTGTTTTGTTATGTTGTATAGTAATTTGTTTTTTTCTTTTATAAATTTAAAACAAAGCCCAGTTTCAACTAAAGCATATAAACATGTATAGCCCTTATCTTTTCAAAATTTCCTAGAAACATTGTGACAGTTAGGGGTTGTTAGTGTGTAGAAACCATGACTGCTGCTAAGTATCCTACAATGTATAAGATAGTTCCCTCTACAACAACAACAAAAAAATTGCTAATTATTCAAAAGTGTCAGCAGTGCTGAGGTAGGTTATTATAGAGACCTACAACTTGTCAGAATGAATGAGTGACTGTGGGGTACTCAGCCCCAATTGATTTCATCTACAATGCAACCTTTATACCTACCCCTTATAGCTACAAAACAGTCCAGAAAAGGTGACAGCGGGGGCAGAGGGGCCAGTTTAAGAGCCAAAAGACCAGGACACCTGATACTAGAGAGTGTCTTCTTAACACAACAAGGAAATTACACCCATGAAATCTCAACAGTCCAGTCTCCTGAACAAGACCTGCATAATGATAGCACCAGTTAACATGCCAGCATGGATGGGAAGACTTCACAAGGCCTTGCCCCTAGATGAGGCAATCAGTGGCTGCTGAAAGAGGGAGACTGTTTTCTCCAGGGACAAGCTCCTAGTAGGTTATCCAATCCCTGAGGTCAGCCCTAAACACACACATCTGAGCAACACTGAGTGGACTCAGTAGGGTGTGTGTCAGTAAAAAAGAAGAGGTCATGAATTTGAGAGGAGTGGAAGAGGAGACAGAATAAGTTGGAGGAGGAAGAGGGAGGCATATAAATTATGTAAAATGCAATGCTCATATGGAATTCTTACAAGTAAAATTTAAATTAAAAATTGCTTTAAACAGATAATATTATATATTTTTACAGATTTTACAGAATTTTGGGCAACATTTAGGTCCTGTCATCTGTTTAAAATTCATTCTCTTTCCCCTCTTCCTTTTTCTCTACCTCTAACCCTAAAATTTATTTTGTATGTTTATTTTTGAGACAGGGTCTTAGTATATAGGCCAAGCTAGCCTTAAACTCACTACATAGCTCAGGCTGTCTTTCAGCTCTTAGTGATTTTCCTGCTTAGCTTCAGGAGTGCAATGGCACCACACCCAACTCTAAATTTTATTTTTAAACGTTTTAATTTTGTCTCTTCAAATATTTTTAATTTTGTCCCTTGTAATAACATATATTCTTACATTTCTCTGAAAATATGGAATAGAATCATGTTTTGTAAAAGTTCATAAGGAGAGAGATTGAGTTTTGTTGACTCAATGATTATTATTAATATTTTGAGACACGGTTTCTCTGTGTAGCCCTGGATATCCTGGACTCACTTTGTAGACCAGGCTGGCCTTGAGCTCACAGGGATTTCCCTGCCTCTGCCTCCTAGAGCTGTAGGATTATAGGCATTTGCCACCGTGCCTGGCTCATGATTGCTTCTTACGTGCCAGGTCCTGTTGCAGGTGTTTGGACTGTCAATATTTAAGAGAAAAATCTTTCCCTCTATAGTGCTTATATTCCAATGAATTTTGTCTTACTGAAAAGCTCAGTTAGAGTGCACAGTGTTTGTAAAATGTACATGTAAATTAGAGGGCAGCAATGGCAGATAATGAAGGAAAATAATTTTTCATGCAATTTTCATACAGTTTTTTACATAAGTAACAGTTTAAAGCCAGGTAAAGCTCGAAGTTATAAACTGACCATCCTGTGCACTAAAACATGTTAGAGATGAGGCTGTAATGATGGTGGCAGCTTTGTCTTTCTCAAGGTATTCTTAGAACTCAGCTTTGGGGGCATCTTTGTCTTCATTTTGTGGACCACACAGGAAGATCTCTTGTTTTATAGTCATGCCTTAGGTGTCAGTGCACATTGTTTTTTGGAATCTAATTATTTATCTTTTTCAGAGATTGTGCAATTGATCCAACATGTGTGCTCTGTATGGACTGCTTCCAGAGTAGTGTTCATAAAAACCATCGTTATAAGGTAAGAAAAATATAGATATAAAATCACTTAGATCTGATGACTCTCAAGTGCAAATTTTTGATTAGTGTTTCATTTCCTAATAAATAGCTCTGATGTGGATCTTTAGTCATACTTGGATAATATATGAAATGATTATACTAATTAGAAATTTTTGTTTATTTGTTTGTTATTTTATGTGCATTGGTTCTACCTGCTTGTATGTATGTGAATGATGGTGTCAGATTCCCTACAACTGGAGTTACAGGCAGTTGTGAGCTCCCATTGTAGGTGCTGGGGATTGAACCCAGTTCTTTGGAAGAGCAGGCAGTGCTCTTATCTGCTGAGCCAACTTTTCTCCCCTCCCCCATTAGAGATTCTTAAACTGTATTTGTGAGTTCCAGTTTCCCACATTCTTAGATTATTTGCCCCCTATAAGTTGTTTTAATTAGCAGTTCTAATTAGCAGTTCTCAGGAACCTCCTGAGTGCAGTAGAGGCAATACATACTCTAAAAACTTATGTTTTAGTTTGTTTTGTGTGTGTGTGTGTGCGTGTGCGTGTGCGTGTGCGTGTGTGTGTGTGTGTGTGTGTGTGTGTGTGTGCGTGTGCGTGTGTGTGCGCGCGCGCGCTCTTAATAATGGGGTTGAGGCTTTGCCCTTTCTGTTGAATTATTAGACAGTATTGTTATTAGAGCTAAAAGTATTTCTCAAATAATAGTGCTGGTTCTGTATTCTGGGTTCAGACAGACATGATAATTGATGTTTCTCTTTGTATGTATAATATGCTTCAAGTATTGTGTAAAATGGAAATAACATTTTGAAGTTACATAGTCTGTATCTCTTGTAAATATTAAAGTTCTGCTCCAGCCTGGGCTACATAAAAAGACAGCCTTTTGAATAACAAAAAACTTATGTCTACAAGCTTAAAGAAATTATTCTTCAAAGGAGAGAGCACATGGGAAAATGGAACATTTTTATAGTTGATCACACAGGGAGATTTAATAATACTGAAATTCCCTCAGTCTGAACTATAGGTTAGTAGCATTCATTTCATTGTTAAACTTTGTAAATTACCTTTACCTTGTGCAGATATTTTTGACTAGAAATACCTTATAAAAGAAAGAAGCACAGCTGTTAACAATAGGAAGGAATAAGAAGGGCATAGAGGAGAACAGGGCAAGGGCAGATTCTATCTTCAGATGTTGGGTGAAAAGAAACTAATTTTTATTTATATTCTACATTATTCGAAGGTTTCCTTCTCAGTGTATTGCATAGGTAAATACCCACTTTCATTTGTGTTGGCTTTTGCGTGCTGGGGGTTGAACTCACAGCTTACACACGTTAGCAAGCACTGTCATAGGCTTGCGTCCCAGTCCTTATTGGTTGATCTTGCAGAGCTGGAGACTGAATCAGTGTGCTTTGTATACACATGCCAGGCCAGAGCTCTATTGTGGAGCTATAAAACTTTGTCCAGTTCATGTTTTTTTTTTTTTAATAATGAGAATTGAACTTAGGGCTCATACATGCTAGGCAAGTACTCTACCACTGAGCTATATTCCCGGCTCTAAAACTTTTTAAGTGCTAAAATATGTGTTTGATTCTGAGACAGGCTATCATTCTGTAGTACTGGCTAGCCTGGAACTTACTTTTTAACACAGCTGTCCTTGAACTCACCACTTATTTAGTATAGGTTGGCCTTGAACTGCCAGTAATCTTCCTGTTTCAGCGTCTCATATTTGGAGAGCTCTGAATGTTGTTACATTTGAAAGACAATATGCAAATATATATTCACATGCAGAACTGAATTCTAGAATATATAAAGCAGGTTGATGCTAAAACATACCCTACTAGCTGTTTTGCCTGTTTTTGTTTTATAGACAAGGTTTCATTATGTAGCCCAGGCTGTTCTTGAACTCAGAGATCTACCTGCCTCTGCCTCTCAAGTGTAGGAATTAGAAGACTATGTCACCATACTTGACACTAATAGCTATTCTTATAATTAAATCTTCCCTACCAGCTTTGTTTGTTCTTTGGTCCTTTTAATAGGGGACCCCAATTCATTTAAACAAATGTTATTAAGTTTCTGTGTCCCAAGTACTATGAAAGGCAAGGAATGTATAAAATATACAAAATCTGAACTTCATCCACAAAAGGTTTATAGTCAAGTGGGGAAACAGGACACAAATCAGATAGAGATAAGAAAATAGGAAAGGGACAGAAAAGGAGATTGTGGATGGATTTGTTTTCATCTCTGGGTATGCTCTAATTGGCTTTGAGGTGTGTTCAGTAAAAGACTGTCAGTTTTGCTGGGTAGTAATAGCACACGCCTGTAATCCCAGCACTCAGGAGGCAGAGGCAGATGGATCTCTGAGTTACAGGACAGCCAGGTCTACACAGAGAAACCCTGTCTCAAAAAAACAAAACAAAGACCATCAACTCAAACAGGCCTGATTTTTGGTATCAGAAACCAGGATACCAGAAGACTCTTAGATGTGAACTTGGCCATAACTTCCATGCTGTTTGATCAAGTTGTGTTATTCTGGTCATTGACTCTTTTCTTTTTGTTTTCGAGGCAGGGTTTCTCTTGGCTGTCCTGTACTCACTTTGTAGACTAGGCTGGCCTCGAACTCACACAAATACCTGTCTGCCTTTGTCTCCGTGAGTGCTGGGATTACAGGTGTGTGTGCCACTGGCCAAGCTGATCTTTGACTCTTAGACTTTAAAAAATAAGGTATGAAATTGAGAGAGGTGCTTTACACCTGTAATTTCGGCCCTGGGAAGCAGGAGGGCTGCCATGAGCTCAAGATTAGCCAGGGTACACAGTCAACTCCAGATCATCCTGGGTACAGTGTAAAACTGTGTCTTAAACAGGGGGTCCTCTGTTTACATATTTTTAATATTATTTTTAAAATAAAAATAACTTATTTTTATTTTATGTTTACATATTTTTATGTTCAATAATGTGTTGCTTTAGAGCAATGGTTCTCAACCTGTGGGTCTCAACCCCTTTTGGGGGGTTGCCTAAGACCATCAGAAAAACACAGATCCTTACATTACAGTTCATAACAGTAGCAAATATAGTTATGAAATAGCAATGAAAACAATTTTATGGTTGGGGGTCGCCACAACATGAGGAACTGTATTAAAGGGTCGAAGCATTAGGAAGGTTGCGCACCACCGTTTAAACAAGCATAATATGTGATGCTGAGAATTGAACCCAGGGTCTTGACATACACTCTCATCACTGAACTAGATTCCAGCCTCCCTCCCCTTGTTTTTAAGACAGTTTTTTTTTTTTTAATTTTCTATTAGTTTATTTACTTTACATCCCGAGGGTGCCCCTCCCTCCTCTCAGTCCCTTCCACCCTCCCATCCTTCTTTCCCTTCTCTCTTTCCCCCAAGAAAAGGGGAACCCCGCACCCCATTAACCCTCCCCAGCACATCGAGTCACGTAGGGACTGCGCCTATCTTCATCCCCTGAGGCCAGGCAAGGCAGCCCTACCAGGGAGAAGTGATCCGAAAGCAGGCAACAGAGTCCATGTTAGAAACAGCGCCCCCTCCACCTGTCAGGAACCCCATATGAAGACCGTCAGCTTGGCCCTTCAGCTTTACGCTATGGACAGACTATGGACAGACAGGATCCGAAAGTAACTGAGTACTCAGGCTGATCTCCTGCTTCAGCTTTCCAGAGGCTAGAATTAAGGTGTAAAGCACCTCTCTCAGTTTCATACCTTTTTATTTTATTAAAATGGTGGCGCGCGCCTTTAATCGCAGCACTCAGATGGGAAGAGGCAGGTGGATCCCTGTGAGTTTGAGGCCAGGCTGGTCTACAAAGTGAGTCCAGGACAGCCAGGACTACACAGAAACCCTGTCTCGAAAAACTGGAAAAAAATTTTTGTTTGTTTGTTTTTACATTTATAGCTGGGTGTGGTGGCACATACCTTTAATCCCAGAACTTGGGAGGCAGAGGCATGTTGATCTCTGTGAGTTCAAGGCTAGGCTGGTCTAAAAAGCAAGTTCCAGGACAGCCAGGGTTATACACAGAGAAACCCTGTCTCAAAACAAAACAAACAAATTTATATTTATTTTACTTATTTACTTGTGTGTATGTATTCATATGCATGTAAAAAAAGCATGTCTGAGACTTGGTCTGTAGAAGATACATAGTTTGAGATTGAAGGATATATACTTTTTAATTTTGAAAGATTTCCCCATTTCTGTTATTGTGGTAAAATGGATATAATATTTACTATCTGAACTATTTTTAAGTGTTTGCAGGTAGGTGGCATTAAGTTTTTATGTATTTATTTTTAAAGATTTATTATATATACATTTACACATAATAAATGTATATGTGATTTATTATTTATTATGTATACAGATATATTTATTATATACAGTGTTTTGTCTGCATGTATACCTGCCTGCCAGAAGAGGGCACCAGATCTTATTATAGATGGGTGTGGGCCACCATGTAGTTGCTGGGAATTGAACTCAAAACCTTTGGAAGAGCAGCCAGTGCACTTAACCTCTGAGCCATCTTTCTAGCCTGGCATTAAGTTTTTAAACTCATATTGTGTACCCATTACCACCATCCATCTCCATAATTTATTGTGTAAAACACAAATGTTTTAAGTGATGGCTTTTCTTTTCTTTCCTTCCCTTGCTTTTCCCCAGGTAGCCATCATTCTACTTTCTGTCTCTGTGAATGTGATTTTTGTAAGTTCCTTATATTATTGAAATCAGGCAGGGTTTGTCTTTTGTGACTGGCTTGACTTAGCATAAAGCTCTCAAGGTTCAAATATAACAAATATCACAATTTCCTTCCTTTTTAGGTTTCCACAAGATTCTACTATAGATACTTCAGAGTTTGACTATCTGTATTTCTTGTGATGGTCGCACGTTGTTTTCACAAAATTTTGATAGATTTAGGTCAGTTTTTGTGTTGCTGGGCCAGTTTATACTCTCATTAAAAGGGTGTGTGTTAATACTGGAGAGATGGCAGTTTACTAGCACAGGCTGCTCCTGTGGAGGACCCAGGTTTGGTTCCCAGCACCCACATGCTAGCTCACAAGCATCTGTAACTCCAGACCCAGGGGATCTGATGCCCTCTTCTGACCTTTATGGGTACAAAAACATGCATGCAGACAACCCCCCCCCCCCCGTGTGAAATAATAAATCTAAAAAGAAATTAACACAAGGAGGACATGAGAGCTGGGCATGGTGGCACATACCTGTAGTTCTTAATTCTAGCACCAGGGAGGCTGAGGCAGGATCAAGAACTCATGGTCTTACTAGGCTATACAGAAAATCCTGCCTCAAAACGATGAGAGAGATGTGGGGATATTGCTTTTCTAGAAACATCTTCTCAGAGTTTAAATATACAGAGTTTTGTTGTTGTTGTTGTTGTCATTGCTTTGTTTGGTTTTTTGGTTGTGGGGATTGAACCCTGTGCTTCATGGATATTAGGTCATACTTTGACATTTGAGCACTACCCAATCCCTTGTTTCTTCTATGTACTATTTATTTCTATCCTTTTCATTTTTCTTTTGCCTTTCCTTACTGCTGTGTTAAATACTTTAGAAATGCTTGTTATTTAGTTATTTTATTAATATTCAATTTTTTATTATTCTATTTTCCTTGGGTGACCTAGAACTCACTATGTAGACCAGACTGGCCTTGAACTCATAAAGATGTACCTGCATATGTCTCCAAGGTGCTGGGATTAAAGACATATGTCACTACACCTTAATTTTTTTTCAAGTGTTTAGTCAGGCTTATTGAGGTGTATATTATACACTAAAGTCTATTCTGTTAAGAATCCCATTTTATGAGATTGTAAACATGCATTTGTGTGCTATATTAGTAACACTTGCTAATATTAAGCTAGAAACATCCATAGAAAAAGTTGTGTGGTGCCCTAGCTCCTGGCATCTACTGATCTGCTTTCTTTCCCTATATTTAAGCTTTTTCAAAATCCTATATAAGTGAAATCGTGTAGTGTGTAGTCTTTCTTTTTGGCTTCTTTCGTATACATAATGTCTTTGAGATCATGGATTAGCCAGGAGTAGTATGTCATTGTACTCACATGCTGGTTCATTTATTCAGTCACTGGTTGGTGGCAATTGGAATGTTTCTAGATTTTTTTTAATGATTTTTTTTTTAATTTTATGAGCCTGAGTATTTTGGCTGCATGTGTATATGTATGCAGAAGAGTGCTAGAACTGAAGTTGTTGATGGGTATGGGGATCCGAACCTCACTGTTCTGCTCTTAACTGCTGAGACATTTCTCCAGATCTTGGCTTGAGCTTTTGAATATAGCTGTTTTGGTGTTATTATTTATCATTTTATTATGTTGACATACAAGTCTTCTATTGATAAAAGTTTTTATTTCTGATTGGTAAGAGTGGGATTTTGGATCATAATGGATGGCTAAAAAATTTTTTGTCTTTTAAATTTGGTTTGTGTCATTTTATTGACATTTAAAAAATTTATTTTATTTTATTTTATTTTTTTTGAGATAAGTTCTCACTGTGTATACCTGGTTGGTCTGGAACTCTCTATGGAAACCATTCTGTCCTCAATCTCAGAGATCTGCCTTCCTCCTGAGGACTGGGATTAAAGATGTGCAGCCACCATGCCTGGAAGATTTGCTAAATTTTTGTTACTAAATTTTTGTGCTTTGCTTTTGTGATATTACCAATTCTACTTATATTTGCTTTTGTTTAAAATGTATTTATTTTTAAAAATATATTTTGATATCTTTATCAAATCTCAGGACATTTCACATGTCTTATTTCTTGTTACTTTTTCCCCATTGGTTGCCTCATTATTAAGGCCTATATTTTACTGTTCTCTTTTTTGATCTTGTAACTAGTCTCAAGTATTTTTGTTTGTTTGTTTTGTTCTTGGGTCCCCCTGACCCCCAGCCCATATAGTCCAGTTAGTTTGGACCTCTGTGTAACTGAGAACGATTTTGGCCCTGCTTTCCCTTCTCACATGCTAGGATTACAGGCATGTGCCACCCTATGCAGCTGTAGTCTCAGTGTCCTCTGAGTCCTTTCCATTACCCATATAATGGTTGATTTTCTTGTTGCTTTCCCTTTCCCTTCTCTTTCAGAGTTGTAGACTTTCTGAAGCTCAAATAATCCTGCTTGCATTCCTCTAACCAAATTCCCTCCTATGATTTGTTTTTATTCTGAGGGTAACTATTTTAGAATCTACAACCTTCATTTTCTGAGGTTTTCTGAAAGGCATCTTAGATGAGTGAAGCTCATCCTCTAGAACAGTCAATAAATTGAGCTTGAGCAAACTCTGGCTTGCAGTTTTTGTGTGAATTCAAGCTAAGAAAGGTCTCTGTGATCGTGGCTGCTGAGTGTGGCTCGCAGGTGGGCTTGTGCCTCCTTCCTGTATGTTTGGAGGGGAAGTTCTCAGGAAAAGTCCAGATCACATTGTCACCATTCTCTTCTACCTGAATTAGTATATTTTAGGTTTTTTTTTCTAGGAACACTGAAAGGAAAAATATTATAGTTGCTGTAGGACTTAATGTAAATCAAGATACTGTATTAAATGTTTTTCAAATTATTATGTATCATTATATTGATTTTAAACATCCATGTCATAAAAAAGAAAATTCATACTCAAGCGTTATAAAAAAATATTTTTACTTTCCCATCTGTTCTCCATTAATTCACATTTAATTAAAAAAAAACCTAACATTTTAAAAATGTGGAGTTACATTTCAAAAACTTGTACATTTAGAAGGCCCATTTTTGTTACACTAAAATATTCAGGTGGTTGGTATTACTTATATAACTACAATGATTTTTGTCCTATCCCGATTCTGTTACACTAAATACAACTAAGATAGAAGTGTTAGTGAATGAAGTGTGGCTCATGAAGACCTCATTTGTCATTTACCAGATGCACACTTCTACTGGAGGGGGTTTCTGTGACTGTGGAGACACAGAAGCATGGAAAACTGGCCCGTTTTGTATGGATCATGAACCTGGAAGAGCAAGTACTACAAAAGAGGTAAGAAGCTTAATTGCTGTTTAAAATTTTCTGAAATTTGATGAGAATAAGTGTTACTAATATATATGGGTTAAGATTGATTCCATTTGGAATCCAATAGTTTTGTTCTAAAAGTTAATTCACCAGAATGTTTTGTTTTTCTAGTCTAAATTAAAATTATCTCTAGAGAGAATGAATTCATACATAACCAAAATGAATTTAAAATACTTTTTTGTTAAATAGTCAACTTGAACAAAGCTGGGCAGACTCAGGAGGCAGAGGCAGGCCAATCTGAATTCGAAGCCAGCCTCATCTACAGAGTGAGTTCCAAGACAGCCATGGCTACACAGAAAAGTACACACACACACACACACACACACACACACACACACACACACACACACACACAGTGTGGCCCAAATAATAGATAGGAACAGAATGTAATGAATTTGAAAACAGAATGAACACATGAATTCAGTAATTGCTTTTTATTTTAAAGGAAAAGAAAAAAGACAAATAGACTCAGTGGATAAATCTTGGTCAAGAAAAAAACTTGAGCAAGTCCAGACATAGACATATAAATATGAGGTGGGAGGAAACTAAAGGATCACAGCTACAGATGAGCTATGGAACCGTAAAACTGCTAAAGGATACTCAGCTAATAGACCTGCAAATGAATTGTTGGTTTGGTTTTTTGAGACAGGGTCTTTCTATATAGCCCTGGCTGTTTTGGAACTTGTTAAATAAAATAGGATGGCCTTGAACTCACAGAGATCCTCCTGCCTCTCAAGTACAAGGAACACTACATCCAGCTTTGAAAATGAATTATTTTATCAGACAGTGAGAAGTACCATTCCAAAGCCATAGGAATACTTGGTAGATAACCATTGATATACTTGATAAAATTGTCATGATGGTAGTATTTTCCTCCAAACACCATGTCCATAATGTTTCATAGATAAACCTTTGAAAGTTTCAAGGAGTATAAACTTTTATGCCCTTGAACTATTCTAGATCTTCATATAAGAGGTGAACATATCTTAGGGCCAGATGATCTTTTTACTGCCTTTCTGACTGAAGACCTCTCTAGGTACTAGAGAGGGGATTGAAGTCTCCTCTATTACTGTGGAGGGGCCTGTGTGACCTTTTCAGTCTTTGAACATTTGTTTTATGAAATCGGTGGCCCCAAGATTTGGTGCATAGATATTTACAATAGCTATGTCCTCTTGATTATGTCCTTTATTAATATGTAGTTATTCTCTTTATCTCTTCTGACTACTTTTGGTTTGAACCTTTCAGACACCGGAATTACTATGCCAGCTTGTTTACCGCCGCTTCCCTTTGCTTAGTATGCTTATTTCTGACCTTTGACTCCTGGTTTCTGGATATCTTTGCTAGTTATGTGAATTTCTTGGTGATGACAAATAGTAGGATCTTTTTTTTTTTTTTTTTTAATTCAGTTTAGTCTTTAAGTTGAAAGGCCAAAGCAGTTTGCCATTGGGGTTACTATTGAGGCTGTTATTCAAGATTTACTATTGCTGAGGATTTGTTAGTTCCTGGTTAGTGGGAGTTCATTTCTTACTCTCTTGAAGTTCCCAGATGCTCACTGACTTGCCGTGGTGAATATGACTGACCCTCCAGTTTTCTGCTCCTCCGGCAGTGTGTGCTTTCTTGTGTTCTCATGGGTAAAGCCGACCTTCCTCTTCCCCTGGGAAGTGTTCCTCTAAGAACTTTCTCAAGTGCTGACTCAGTTGCCATGAATTGCCTTCACTTGTGCTTATCGTGAATACTTTTATTTCTCTGTCAGCTTTAATAAATAACTTCGCGGGGAGGGAGCTGAGCAGTTTTGGTTGACAGTTTCAGAGCTTGCAATATGTTACTCCAAACTTTTCCTGGCTTTGAGGGTTGTTAAGAAAAGATTAATGTTTTTCTGATCTTTCTGCCTCTGAATATGAGTTGGTATTTTCTTTATAGACATTAGTATTCTTTATTTGTTTTTTGTTTTTTAATTTAGATATACTATTCCATGGAGAGATTCTTCTCTGGTCATATTTATGAAATTCGTGATTTCAATAAAAAATAGATTGTCTAAGCCTCTACATAATTTTCCATAACTCTGTCTGCTAGGCCCTGGATACTTAGGTGTCTTGAATGTATCCCAGACTTCTTAGAAGTTTTGGTTATCTTCATTAGTTTCGTGTGTGTGTTTGTGTGTGTGTGTGTGGGGGGGTGTTTGTGTGTATTATTGTCTCAACCTGTGCTCCAGCTCTGAAATTTGTCCTTAACTTGATCTTGGCCTACTATGTTTTTTTCTTTGTTTGATTCTTTCATTTCCAGAATTTGGTTTGGTTCTTTTTTACCATCTCAGTTTTCTTGCTGAGTTCTCCCTGTGTGTCTCTCAAAAAACTCTCATCTGTTTTATAACTTTCTTGCGTGGACCCTAACTGGCTTCCTAATCTGCTTATGGAAGTCCTCTATATGGTTGTACATCCTTTTTTTTTTTTTTTTTTTTTTTTTTTT
>NW_026585504.1:14962075-14993454 GCF_907164565.1 Psammomys obesus
TTTTTTAATCCTACTGTTTTGGTTTGTTTAATGTGAGTTCTCCTGGTACTTTGTCTTTGTGTCCAGGGAAAGCTGACTGAAGTAATGGTTTGACAGCTGTCACAGTGTGAGCTGCAGGAAATACTTCAGTGCTTTTACCTTTGTCCCCTTTGTACCTTTGTACCGCTTGGGGACAATAGCACTAAGGTGCTGGTTGAAGAAACACACTTCATAGTTGTTTTTTGGTTTGGGACCTAAGAGTATCAGTAAGTCAGGAAGTGAGGAGGGAATAGGGGAAAGGGTGAGAGGAGAGGAAATAAGAATAAGCAAGGTATATGGGTTAGAGGTGTGAAAAGCAATAAAGATTGTATATTAGGTTTAGAGAAAATATTCTGTTACTGACTGTGGTTGTACATATCTGTGAATATACTGAAAGCCATTTCTTTGTCTGCTGGGGTTTGTATGTGTGTGGTTTTGTTTGTTTGTTTAATATAAGCGCCAACTATGTAGCCCAAGCTGGCCTAAAACTTGCTAAGTAGCCCAGGCTTGCCCCTAGCTCTGCTGATCGTCCCCTTCAGCTCACCAAGTGTTGGGAGTACAGGAGTGCAGTGTAATCTGATGGTTGTGTGTTTACCTTCTGAAACTAGGGCAAAGGTTTCAATTCAGTGAGAGTGTAGTAATTGAGGGAACATACTCACCAGCAGGGAAATAGTTTATAGAGTATAAGCTACTTTTCAGCAGGTACACCCCTTAAGAAATGATGCCCCCACCCACAGCAACCCTTAACTGCCAGCTGTCTGTCAGGATGGGGTGGGGACTCAAGTGCTCCTCTCCCATGATAAAAATGTTGAGAAGCCTGGTCTTGTGTATATAACCGCAGCTCCTGTGAACTCATGAGGCAGTGGTTATGTCTTGTCCTGGGGATATCTTCTTACCACTCATCACCTTATTCTCCTGCTCTTAAGTTTTTGCTCCCCTTTTGTTCAACAATGTTGTCTGAGCCTTGGAGGACATGATCCCAATGTCTCATTTAGACCCAAGCACTCCACCGTCAGTCACTTCCTGTTGGTAGTTGGAGCACTATGAGCCTCTGCATCAACTGCCTGCCACAGCTATAAAGCACGTCTTTGAGTGGGTAGAGAGCAGCACTAATGTGTGCATATAAGCATGAGTATTACTAGGCAGCTTAATATTTTTTGGTTTTTGTGAGACAGGGGTCTCACCCTAGCCTATATTGGTGTCAAGCTCCTGGCAACCCTTCTGACTCAGCCTTCTACATGCTGAGATTATAAGCACCAGCCACTATGTACAGCTCAAATTTACCCTTAATTGAATAAATTGATTATGTCACAATAAAGTTATTATTATCAGCTCACTTATGAAACAGTTAAAATCTTTAATCTAGATATCATAAAACTTTTGGTTTTGTTCCTTTGTTTTGTCTTTTAAGAGAAAAACTGTTCTGATCTTCATCATGAAGAAAAAAGATAGCAGCTAGGGATGGGACATTAAGTTAGATGTAGATGTCCATGGCTTAAGAGTCCGAACAACAAAATGCAGTATGTAGATCTTGGTCTCAACAAGCAAGCATTTATAGAAGACGAGGAATGGAGCTGGTGAGGTGACTCAGTGCTTGAGAGCATTTACTCTTGCATTCAGTTCCCAGCATTCACATTAGGCAGTTCCAAGGGTATCTGACTTGACTGGCTTTTGTGGACACATGAGCTTCCCCCTGCCCGTTCTTTCCCTTCCCTTTTCTTTTTCTTTTTTCCTTTCCTTTCCTGTAAAAAGTATCTTTTTATTTCCTCTGATTTCACCAAGTATAAATGTCTGCTAATCTAGACCTAGTCCTGGAAGCTTCTAGCCTTTGTATAATCTAGGCCTAGAATATTTTCAGCATCTAAAATTTACGGCTGAATAAGATCACCCTTTCTAGGTCTTTCTGAACTCTGGCTGCCTGGTTCAACTCAGCTCTTCTGGCTCAAACTCTTCTCCAAGCTGACTGATTCAAACTTGCTTCTATCAGCTTCTGACTGAATTGTTCTGCTTGGCCTCATACTAACTTTGGCAATATGTTCTAATCTTCTGGCTCCTTCTCCTTCTCTGGCTCATTCTGTCTTCATTTGTGTCTCTCTGCAATCTGTCTCTGTGTAACTGTCCTAGTAAAACTGCCTCCTCCCCATCTCTCAGCGCTGCTCTGTCTCTTTAAGTTGCTGCTTCTTCCTTTTGGTTCTCATGAGAGTTGGGCAAATCCTTTTTTATCAAATCTTTCTCTAATTCGTCACCTTGTCTGCCTCTCAGTTAGACATCACTTTTAAACATGGGTGCTTCCTTCAACAACCCAACTTTACCTTCATTGTTTAAGATTAAAGGTATTCACTAAGGGTGTGTCTGCATTCCAGCCGGATCACGCAGGCCTAGAAGGTCTTGAATTTGATCAGAGTATCCATGTTGCTGGATTAAAATTTCTCTACACTTCCTTTTCTTTTCCTTTTCTCTTTCTTTTCCATACCCCCCTTCCTCTCTCCCCTCCCCCGTGCTGAGAATCAAGCTTTGCTCATGCCAGGCAAGACTTTACCACTGAACTTCACCTTCAGCCCCATTCCTTATTCTTCGCCATCAATACTTCCAGAGTAACTATGAGAGTTGGTTGAAATAATTTGTGAGAACAGTTGTTATAAGCTATAAAAGATAGTCAGTTATTGCATGGTATTATCATCAAGCTATTCAGAAAGACAATGAAGAAAGTTCACAGGGGAAAGTATGGGTAAAAGGTATTCCACAGTCTGTGTGTTTCTGTCATTTGTAACATCAGTTTGGAACCAAAAGCTTATGAACTCAACTTGAATATTTTGTAATGAACTAACCAAAGTGATTATTTAAAATACTTCACATTATCTTCCTTGTCCATTTATTTGGACACAATCTCAGTATGTATTTGCTGTTGTTATTTCCTCACAGACCTTGCATTGCCCATTGAATGAAGAGGTAATTGCTCAAGCCAGGAAGATATTCCCTTCAGTGATAAAATACATCGTAGAAATGACTATATGGGAAGAAGAAAAAGAACTGCCCCCTGAACTGCAGATAAGGTGGGAGCTGGCAAAAGCCACAGTTTTAGTGATTGTTATTTAAGTGGCCAACAGTATAGGGCATCTATGTTTGTGGTCCTTCCTTCCCTTCCTCCCTTTCCTTCCTCCCCTTCTTTCTTTCCTGTTCTAGGGATTGAGCCCAGGGGCGTGCACATACAAGGCAAGTGCTCCATTGTTGAGTCATGTCCTAAGATGATTCCTTCCTTCCTTCCTTCCTTCCTTCCTTCCTTCCTTCCTTCCTTCCTCCCTCCCTCCCTCCCTCCCTCCCTCCCTTCCCTCCTTCCTTTCTTCCTTTCTTCTTTCCCTCCTTCCTTTGCCCCACCCCCAAAACTCAACTGGAATTTATTATGATTTTGGAATAGATATGCGCACAATTATTTTGTAGAATAGTCTCATATGCTGAAGGCAGAGTGGGTATGGGCTCTTCAACAGGGAGAGAATCACCTAATTATTATCACTTTGAAAAATTTATGGAGATTATCTCGGGAATATTTTTAAAATGTTTTTACTTTAAACATTTTGTTAGTCACTATGCAAAAGTTAAGCCAAAGAAGAGTCTGTCAGAAACTTCAAATCTGTAAGGAGAAAAAGACCAGAATTTTCAGGAGCTTGTTTTATTTATAGCTGCTAGTGCTAGTAGATAAGTAAGTTGCCCATTTTGATTTTGCCCTGATCAGGATCTGGCTGCCCAGACTTGTTTGTGAACAGCAGAATCTCAGAATGAACCTCATTTAGCCTGGATATTTAGCTTTCTCATGATCAAGACAAGTTTGATGAGAGATGAGGAAATAGCCTTTTCCCTTATGCTTTGGAAATAGTGTGCTAAGATTATTTCAGGCATCAAGATTTAACTTGTTTTTTGGTAAAAATCAGCAATTCTGACAGCTGTAAGTCTCACATTCTTACTAATAGTTGCTTTTCATTTACCAGAAAAAGGAGGAGGCAGGGACAGGTGGATATCTGTCAATTCAAGGCCAGCCTCTATATAGCAGAGTCCAGGTCAGGCAGAGTTACACGTGAAGACCCTGTCACAGAGGAATAAAAAGAGAATTCTAGATATGAAAGTACAGTTCAGGCCTTGTTGGGACTATTTCTGCCTGTATAGTACTCAAGGTTTCACAGAAGTACGGCGTAAAAACAAAGATTTTTTTGGAGGGTGTTATTTTTTTTTTTTTTAAGAAGTGATAATTAAGAATTTAATAATATTAAATGTACTTTTTTTTTAAAACTCATGTTGGCCCATAAAGCTCTTGAAGAAATGAAAGTATTGAGAAATTTTATCTGTAAGTACTTGAATAGTGACAGTTGAAACCTCTAAAGAAGTTAGTTATGTATACATTGTTCTGCCTGCGTGTATGCCTGAAGAGGGCACTAGATCTCATTATGAATCACCGTGTGGTTGCTGGAAATTGAACTCAGGACCTCTGGAAGAGCAGCCAGTGCTCTTAACCTCTGAGCCATCTCTCCAGCCCCACTTTATACACTGAAAAAGAAAATTACCATAACAAAAAAATTCCACCTTTTTCCTCATAAAACTATAATGCCAATGTCACTTAAAGATTTATTTTTTTTTATTTAGGCATATACCTGTGTGAATTTATATGTACCATGTGCATGTCAGAGGATTTTACAGATGATTTTAAGCTGTTTGTATAGGTGCTGGGAACTGAACTTGGGTCCTCTGCAAAAACAGCTTTTTTCTAAGCTTCGAGAAATCTCTCCAGTCCTGAGCATCACTTAAATAGAAGACAAATACAAAAATAAAATCTGATTATCTATCATTGCCTGCTTGAAGGTTCCAAGCCTGAATACAGGTTTCTCCCTTTGTCAGTGTGTGAGTCAAAAATTAAGAGTGATATAAAACAGACTGCCAATAAGATGACAAAGTAGTATAGAAAAATTGTAGAAAATGGAAGCATTGAGGAAGTAATACTTAGTGATTTTTTTTTTTGAGACAAAGAATCACAAAGTGTTATCCAGCCTTTCTCAAGCTTGTTGATGCAAGTAATGCTTTTGCCTTACAAGTACCTATAACAGCATTTCTTGATGGGATTTTAAAAAATTCCATAGCACTATAGTATTTAAAATCATGTCATGTATCAATATTACATTGATATTGTAATATTATGATATTACAATATTACAAAATATTGTAATATTTCCTTACTGATAGGAAACTGCATGGTGCTGCTTTAGAATACATGACATTTTTTTGTTTGCTTTACTATCTGAATATGTATCTTTTTTTTTTTTAAATAGGGAGAAAAATGAAAGATACTATTGTGTCCTTTTCAACGATGAACACCATTCATACGATCATGTGATATACAGTCTACAAAGAGCTCTTGACTGTGAGTTGGCAGAGGCACAGTTGCATACCACTGCCATAGACAAAGAGGTTCGTGATCACCATGTGAATTACGTTGCTGTCTTACGTCCGTTTCTGACATTCAGGAGTTAACTGCTTTTTTAAAAGGTGGTTCATTATAGAGTTAAAACTGGGTAGTGAACTTACTCTGGTTATGATGTAGCTGTTGTACTCATAGCAGCTTGAACTCATAGCAGCTGTGGTCACCTGAACAGGATTAGTTAGATCTATCAATGTAGCATCATGGATAGGGGAGGGGAGTGTGAGGCCCCATTCCTCCCTGAGGAATATGGCAGTTAATAGTTACTGGGGGAAGGATAAGCATTTTTTTTCTTCAGTGATATTGTCACTAATAAGTTGTTCATAGTCCAGTAAATAACTTCTTTTCTGTGTTCATTCAAGCAGCTATAATTAAACTCAGTGACTTACCAAATCAAGAGACAACAAACATAGGAGAGGATTTGTTTAGAAAAAGGGTTTTAACATGACAGGGAGGGGGATGAGATAAGATAATGGAGGCCTAAATGACCCAAATTTATTATGTACATGGAATTGTCACATACCTTAAAATTTTGGTCTGGGCACAGAATCTGGCATTTTTCTCATTCTAGATATATGCTCCATTGAACTACATCCTTAGCTCTTGGAGGTGTTTGTTTTGAGACAGAGTACTTGTAGCACAGCTGTCCTTACACTTGATATGTAGCTGAGGGTGGTCTTGAACTCCTGATCCTCCTGCTTCCATTTCCTGAGTTCTAGGATTATAAGGACTGTTCCAGCCTTACTGGTTTAGCTCCCCCCATGCCACCCCAACCCTGCCTTTTGTTGTTGTTTCCGAGACAGGTTCTCACTATGTAGGTCTTGTTGTCTTAGAATCCACTACGTAGATAAAGCTGGCCTCAAAATCATAGCTATCTGCTTGCTTCTGCCCCCGAGGGCTGGGATTAAAGGAGTGAACACCATGTCCAGCTGATTCAGCCTTTTCTGAGACATGGTCTCATAGAGCCCAGGCTGTGTTTTAAGTTTGAGACCTCCCTGCCTCCTGGTTGCTAGAGTTACATGCTTATGGTATCACATATGGATTTTATTCTAGCCTAATTGACAACTCATCAAGTCTGTGGGTTTTATGTTACTTACTGATTATGATTACCATCCCACTACCTCATTCTCATTTTCGCCTGCAATTAGGGTCGCCGGGCTGTCAAAGCAGGTGTTTATGCTGCTTGCCAGGAAGCAAAGGAGGATATAAAGGTAACTTTCTGAATTAGTCACAAAGAAAATTTCAAAAGGAAACGTAAATTTATTTCTTGGAGCCTAAGTGGAAAAGCCAAGTGATCTTATTGTTACCATGATCGGTGTCATGAGTAGAAATAGGTCTGGCTACTTGAAGGCTGTGTGGCTCCTATTATGAAGTGTAGGCCACTTAAAGCAGTTTAGATGCTGTTTTCACTCCTCCTGTTGTTTGTAGAGTCATTCAGAAAACGTCTCTCAGCACCCACTCCATGTGGAGGTGCTGCACTCTGTGGTCATGGCTCACCAGAAATTTGCTTTACGCCTTGGCTCCTGGATGAACAAAATTATGAGCTATTCAAGTAAGCATACACCCTATTTAATGATAAAAAAAATGTTTAAGTAGCATTGGAGTTTATTTCTTGGTTGTCTTATTTAGATTGGCTTTTTCAGGACTACATTTCAAGTATATAATATGACTTGTTTGTTTTTAAATGCATAGCATCAAATAATATCTTTTATTGGCGCTTGAGCCTTTGATATGATTATTATTGGCATTAAACATAGCAAGGTTAATTTTAATCTTTTCAAATATTACTATAAGAACACTTTTAGGAGAAATATACGAAGAAAAATTATTTGACTTCCTTTATTTGTAGGTGACTTTAGGCAGATCTTTTGCCAGGCTTGCCTCATAGAAGAACCCGGCTCTGAAAATCCCTGTCTTATAAGCAGACTAATGCTTTGGGATGCAAAACTTTATAAAGGTAAGTAGAACTCTACTTATGCTACCACAGGGGCCAAGGGAAGATTGTGGCTTCATCATAGGACCAAGGTCTATCTTGTATGAAATCAATTATTGAACACAGTCTTGATTTGTTATATGTGAAGGCAAGGTTAACCAATTTAATCTTCTTGGTTAAAATCCAGGAATACTGTTTTTTTTTTTTTTTTTTTTTTTAACAACAGTGCCTTTTATTTAGACAGAACTACTTGAAAGTGTTTTATCAGATTCATGTAGCAATGCTTTTATTAAAGCGATGTTTTCACTACTACAAAAAATCTAAATGAGAAATAGAAAGTAAAAGATGAGAGAGTGTCTGAAAAGTATGAACAGGAAAGGACAGAGTTAGAGTAGTTCTGAGTGAAGTAGTGAAAAAGAAATGAGGGCTAGAGCAGTGGCTTAGTGTTAGGAGGGAGCACTGCTCTTGCAGAGAGCCCAGGTTTACCTCCCAGGATCAGATCAGCTGGCTTGCAGCAGCTGGAAGCCAGCTTTCAGGAAATCTGACCTCCTTTTCCATCCTCCGTGAACCTCTGCACTCAGGTGCACATACCCACTGCCACACACACCTGCACATAATTAAAAATAAAATAAATCTTAATAATATGGTGAAAACAGGTTTGGAGAAGATAAAAGGTAAGGTGAGGTGATGGGAGAGGTATAGGAAAACTGATTGGTAGTGTCTGTCTCTTTAATTCATGATATTAACTATACTGCATCTTTGAAACTACTAGCTTGGTAATTAAAAAACAAAACACCTCTGCTGTTTCTAATACCTGGAATAATTTGCCTCTGTCTTGGTGATGCCCTCATCCTCTGTTTTTTTTAATGATCTACAGGTGCCCGTAAGATCCTTCATGAATTGATTTTTAGTAGCTTTTTTATGGAGATGGAATACAAAAAGCTCTTTGCTATGGAATTTGTGAAGGTAATTGCTGTTTATAAGTATAACATAATTTTTACAAATGAAGTTAGAGAAGCAAAGGGATACATATGATGCTACTTTTAAATTATATTATTGCTTTCTTCATTAAAAATATTATTTTATTCAATATAAGTATTTTCACAAATGGTAGTTGGTAGAATGGAAATAGTAATTTTAGAGAGAAGATAGTTGGAAAATAACTTGTTTTCTAAGGCCAAGCAAAGGCAGGTTATTATATTCATACAGGCATTCATTTTTCTTCTTTGTCTTTTTTCACCCCTACTCATCCCTTTTGATCATTTATTTGCCTGCTAGTAAAATTACTGCAAGTATAGAAGTGTCAGCTTGAAGGGAATAGCAGAAAAGAGGAACAGATATACATGTGACTAGCACATTTAATTAGGCAGGAATTAGGAAAGCAATATATTTAACTGATATTAAAAACACAAAGGTAAAATTTAAGCTCTTTTATGTTTCTTTATTGATTTGTTTCATGTGCCTTACACTATTTACATTATTCTTTTTGCTTTATCACCCAAGTAAGATTGCAAGGTTACACAGAACAGGGACTTTGAGGTTTTTATTTTGCCTTATTCAAAGATACATAATTTATTGACTCCTTTTGATTTTTGTTTTTGTTTTTGTTTTTCAAGACAAGGTTTCTCTGTGTAGCACTGGTTGTCCTAGAACTCACTTTTACACCAGGCTGGCCTCGAACTCAAGAGAGATCTGCCTGCCTCTGCTTCCCAAATGCTGGGATTAAAGGCTTCCTTTTGATTTTTTTTTTTTTTTGAAGATTTATTTACTTTCATTTTGTGTACATGAGTATTTCATATACCTGCGTGTATGTTTGTGCCTGAAGCCAGAAGAGGGTGTCAAATCTCATGGAACTGGAGTTACAGATGATTTTGAGCCACCTTTGTGGGTTCTGGGAATGGAATCTGCGTCCTCTGAAAAAGCAGCCAGTGCTCTTAACTCTTAACTACTGAGCTATCTTTCTAGCCCTCCTCATCCTTCTGAGACAAGGTCTCACTATATGATCCTAGCTAGGCTTGAACACTCAGTGTTATGCCTGCGTCTGCTTTCCAAGTGCTGAGATTAAAGGTGTGTACTATCAAGCCTGGTAACTCCTTCTGATTTTAATTTGGAGACAGTCCTAAGAGGTGTAGGACAGGGTAGAGGTAGAACCAAAACTAGAGTTGGAAGCAAAGAGGAAAATAACAATTGTTGTAGATACATGGCACCATAAGATCCTTTTTTTTTGGGGGGGGGGGGTTATAAGTAGATTGTTAAAAACTAATATTTAGGGGCCAGAGAGCTGTCTTAAGGCGCTGTTCTTTGAGAGGACCTATGGATCTGATGTTCTCTTCTGGCCTTCACAGGCACTCCACACTTACAGGGTGCATAGACACAGGCAAAACATCCATTCACATAAAATAGTAACAAGTATTAAAAATATATGTATGTCTTGTCCTTTGGAGGTGATGATAGCTGGTGGAAGTAAATATTTTCTAAAACACTTTAGACGTATGATTATTGGGCCTACATAGAATGACTGTGGGATCTGAAATGAAATTTTATCCTATTACACAAAGCTAATCTTACTTAGATGAAATATAGATTTTGTACAGTGTGGTCATCTCTTAAACTCTCAGATTCTGTAGAGAAAGATTAAATAGATAAATTGTTTACAACTCCTGTTTTGTATAAAAGATGCTTAATACTTGGTAGATGTGGTGTTGTCTTTGGTCTAATACAGCAGGGCTGGTTTTCAGCTGATGTGCACCACTGTGGACAGAAAATTCCTAAGCTCGCTCTGCTTAAGGGTTGACTGAATATGACTGATTGGTTTCCTGGTTCATATAACTTGCTAAATACTTTGAATATATCCAACTCTGTACTGTTAGAGTAGAAACTGTAAAACATTGTCTGAGGGGTGTTTGTTTGTTTTGAGAAAGGGTAAACTGCGCTGTTGTACTCTGCCATGATTTTTACCTGTGTGTTTTGTTTTTAAAGTTAATAGTATGTCTAACTCTGCTAGATCAGATAGTTAAATTCATATCTTAGCCTTCTGTTTCTTGCTTTTTGTGATGTTTTTTGTCAACTGTGATAATGATAAGCAGAATTATGTTAACTTGTCTTAGGAACTGTGTTCTACTTGTGGCAGTTACTAAAATTTAGAATTTAAAGGTTTTTAGTAGTGATTTGCAATGGATTCTCCACTTACATCTTTCAGTATTATAAACAACTGCAGAAAGAATATATCAGTGATGATCATGATAGGAGCATCTCCATAACTGCACTGTCCGTCCAGATGTTTACTGTCCCGACCCTGGTATGTATGAGATTTTTCTGAGTTGAACTTGCTCTGCTTTCTAAGACCTTCACTTGATGTGGAATCAAATTAAAACCATTTGATAATCACAAAGTTGGGCTACTTTCATTTGGAAATTTTAATAATCCTTTAGTGGTATCTCATGGGTATCCAGGGACAACATAACTGGAAACTACCATTGTCCAGATGGCCCAGTCTTTGCAAGTGATGTCTGAAGGTCATTGCTCACTCTCTGGCGTGTTGTCTTTTTAATACCAAAACCTTGCATTTAAAATTTTTGCCTTTTGTTATTTAGTTATTGTTTTTGGTAGATAAATAAATTAAGATAAAAACCGAGAAAGGGAGAGTGTGCCCAACAGACCAAAATGGTGCTGCATCGGCTTGGGAGGAAAAAGAACTGTACCTCCTTTTGTGTTTTTCTGTTTTGTCTTGAAAGTCTGATGAACTGTTCCTATTTCCCCATTTTAAAAGGTCAAAGAAAAGGATAGGGAAGAGAACTGAATTTCAGTAAGGGAGAAATACCAGAATAGGCAGTAGCAGTATTATAGAAGTTGTGAAAGGTATCTTTGTTCTTCATTGGTCATGGTATGATTACAGATGGTAATTATTTGCTTAGATAATCTTGATAATAGGTCTGGCATATCCATACAGGCATTTTTCCGAGTTAATGAGGAGAAGGGAATTTTACCTCTAGAAACTTACACTAGAAGTGTAGCTCAATGGTATGACACTTGGCTCGCATATCCAAGCCTTGGGGTTTGCTCTCCTGCACTGAAAACAAAAACAAAACCCCAACCCTAGAAATTATTTCTGAAGTAATTGCTATTCTTTAAAAACTAGGAATTGGTTTTAATGTTCAATGAACATTTATTCAGCTGAGCATGGTGGCCTTTAGTACTGGCCTTCCAGTACTCAGAGTGCAGAGGCAGGCAGATCACTATGGGTTTAAGGTCAGCCGGGTCTATATAGTGAGTTCCAGTCCAACCAAGGCTGCACAATGAAACCCTGCCTATAAACAAACAAATAAGTAAATAAATAAAAAGAAAATAAATATTCATTTATTAAAAATTATTTATTTCTGGCCAGGCATGGTGGTACATGCTGTTAATCCCAGCACTCAGGCAGAGGCAAAAAGATCTTTGTGAGTTTAAACCTATCCTGGCCTATGTAGCAAGTTTTAGGATATTTGGGACTTAAATAGACTTGTGGCTGGAGAGATGGCTCAGAGAGTAAGAACATTGGCTGTTCTTCCAGAGGTCCTGGGTTCAATTCCCAGCAACCACATGATAGCTCACCACTGCCTGTTACTCCAATTTCAGGGGATCCAACACTTTCAGACAAACATACATGTAGGTAAAACATTAATGAACATAAAAAAAAATAGATAAATAAATAAATCATTTTAAAATAAAATAGAGAGATCCTGCCTCCAAAACAAACAAACAAACAAACAAACAAACAAATTTCTTTATGGGTGTGCTTTCTTTAACTGAGGCAGGAAGAATTTTAAGTTTGAAGCCAGACTAGGTGCATAGTGAGATATTATTTCAAAAATAAAATCAAATACTGGTCAACCAATGAATGAATAAATTAAATGCATACTATGGTGAGTTAATGCTAAGACAATATTCTTGAAATATTCTACAGGCCCGACATCTTATTGAAGAGCAGAATGTTATTTCTGTCATTACTGAAACTCTGCTAGAAGTTTTACCTGAATACTTGGACAGGAATAACAAATTCAACTTCCAGGGTTATAGCCAGGACAAACTGGGAAGAGTCTATGCAGTAATATGTGACCTAAAGTAAGTGGTTGGAGTTAAAAGGTGAGGGCATCTGTTAAACAGTGTGCTTACTTGGTCTGTCATATAAGTAAGCATTTGATCCTCTTGGTTATCTTGGACACTCTTTTATCATGGTGGCAAGCATGTGACTGTCACATGCTACTGTAGTTGGCCTACATATCTGTGATCCAACCAACAACTTGAAAGTAATAAGAAGATGATTGATTTTGTCGTGAACTTGTACAGTTTTTTTTCTTGTTTTTATTTCCGAACATTGTAGTGTAACAACTGTTTATTGAACATCTGCTTTGTATAGGTATTAAATTGCCTGTGATGTATGTAGGTTACTTTATATATAAAATATATATATTATATATATCCTCTTTGTCATTTTATATATAAGGGAGTGGGGTCCTGGAATCGGTCTCCCATGAGGAACACGAGACTTCTCTAAACCTCTTCAGCCAAGTCCTAGTTTAAAACCAATAGAATGAAGAAGGTACTGAGGACAGGCTGTAACTTGTACTTGGGCCATCAAGTGATTCTCCATTGTGATTTCCACACTTGCCGTTTTTTATCAATCACTCATACACTTCATGGTTCTCTCCCCTTTGTATACTCTCGGTTTCTAGCGATCTGCTTATTTATCTTTTACTTTCCTTTTTGCATATGTACCAACCTATTGAAACTTACCAGAGTTCCTTAATTAAAATTTCCTCCTGTATGTGTGTGTGTATCTGTGTGTATGTATAGTAGGAATATATATATTCTATATATATAGAATATATATATTCTATATATATATATATTAGGAATGTATTTTGACTCATTGAGTGTAAAATAATTTTAATAGTTTTTTTAATCATACCTGAGACCTTATTCCATGATAAACTTTATTCCCATTAAAACCAATTATTATCTTTTCAGCTAAAAGAAAGATTTGGTGAATTTTAGATTAGCATGAACCTGCTCATCTCTCTAAATTTGTACATCCTAATGTGCAAGGCACCATAACACATAGGGATTTTTACATCCTTCTTTCAGGTTCTGGTTCTGAAAACTTGCAGCTAGGAAGTTTGTTTGAAATTACCTGTGCTGCAGGATTTGACTTGGCTTATTGAGTGGTGGTTATGAAAAATCTGAGGAAGTCTTGAGCTGTATTTATATACAGTTGTCTGTGTCAGGCCTGTCCTGTGACATGCTGAGTTGCTCATTTAACAAATCTGAAGCGGAACTTAGAAGGCCAGACTTAGCGTTGATGGCTGTCTTGTAGTGATTCTCTTATTTTGCTAGTTTTATGTAAATAAAGCCAATTAAATTACTCTATTTCTGCTCAGAGGTTCCAGTTACTCTAAGAAATTAGAATTCACAATTTTGATGAGTCAATATTGTCTGTAAATATGAGATCATCTCAGAATAAAGAAGTGAGCTATTTATTTTTCTATCGAAATGACAGATACATCCTGATTAGCAAGCCTATAATATGGACAGAAAGATTAAGAGCACAGTTCCTGGAAGGTTTCCGGTCTTTTCTGAAGATTCTTACCTGTATGCAGGTATGATAATTCTTTGGTGTACCAATAAAATAAAAGTGGGTTTTTTTTTTAAATTCATCTTCTTTTCCCCCCCATTTTATTATTATTTTTTTAGATTTATTCCTAATTTATTTGGATGGGTGTCTTCTGACTGTATCTGTGCACCACGTGCAAGCCTGGTATCCATGTGTGCCAGAGAGTGTTGAATCCCCTGGAACTGCAATTCCAGGTTGTTGTGAGCCAGCATGTGGGCACTGATAATCAACTTGCATCCTCTAGAAGAGCAGTGTCTTCTACTGAGTTGTCTCTCTAGCCCTTTTCCTCATTTTTTTTAAAGAAGAAAATTGTGGTGTTTTGTTGTTGTTGTTGTTGTTTTTTTTCACAGAAGGAAATTTCTTTAATATAGTAGAAATAAGATATAAACACTAGCTTAGATGTGTGTATGTAATTAGTTACTTCTGCTACTATTAAGGCTTATTGACTGCTTGCCACATGATAAATATATGGTTATGACTACATGAATTAGCTTATGGTTTATTTTGCTGCTATGATTCTTGTTTTACACGTGAGGGAACGGGAACTTCTGGCTGCTGGTGTTTGCAGCCAGATATGAACGGTGTATTCCAAATGCTAGTGTTCTAACTCATATATTCTGTAGTTTAACAACCATGTTAGGACACTGTGCATTTAGGAATATAAATCTTGGTATTTTTATATTTTGCCATAAAAGATCAACAGTAACAGGAAGGGCTCTGGACTGACTAGTCTTTCCTTGCAGGGAATGGAAGAAATCAGAAGACAAGTTGGGCAGCACATTGAAGTGGACCCTGACTGGGAGGCTGCCATTGCTATACAGATGCAGCTGAAGAACATTTTGCTCATGCTCCAAGAGTGGTGTGCTTGTGATGTGAGTTAAAGTTTGACAGTAGGCTTGGTGCCTTCATAAGCTCTAATAGTTTCTAGTAGCATAGTTTTATGCTATAGCTTTCTCTTCTTTTGTTTTGGTTTTTCAAGACAGGGTTTCTCTGTGTGTAGTGGTGGCTGACTGTCCTGGAATTCACTTTGTAGACCAGGCTAGCCTAGAACTCACAGAGAGCCACATGCTGGGATTAAAGGCGTGGGCCACAGCGCCCAACCTTTTTTTTTTTTTTTTTTTTTTAAGATTTATTTATTTATTATTTATACAATGTTCTGCCTGCATGTGTGCATGCACACCAGAAGAGAGCACCGGATCTCACTATAGATGGTTATGAGCCACCATGTGGGTGCTGGTAATTGAACTCAGGACCTTTGGAAGAACAGCCAGTGCTCTTAACCTCTGAGCTATGTCTGCAGCCCCCTATAGCTTTCTTGATATAAAAGTATATAATGTGACAGTCTTAGATACTTAAAATTATATTACTAAGTATAGGAAAAAAAGTTCATTCTTTTACATTTGATTAGAAAAGGTGTCTCTGGGAAGTTTACTTATTTAGAAGAATTAAAAGGTTTGAAAATATCTGCCTTGGGGACTGGAGAAGTGATTCAGCTGTTAAGAGTGCTTGATGCCTTTTCAGAGGTTCAGAGAGTGACTCAAGAGCATTTGTGACTACAGTTCCAGATGATGCCCTCTTGTGGCCTCCATAGGCAGTGCAAGTGGTGCACCCACACATAACACCATCAAGTCATCTTAAAACGTATCTTAGGACTGCTGGGAAGAGGGTTCAGGGGCCAAGAGTGCATGATGGCCTTACATAGGAACCGCATTTGGCTTCCAACACACATCAGGCACCTTACAACCACCTATACCTACATTTTCAGGGGAGTCTGACACTTATGACCTTCTTGGGTACCTGTACAAGTGTGCAAATACCACACACAGATGCACACAAATATATAAAGTAAAAATAAATCTGAAAGAAATTGTATGTTTTAGGTGTGGTGGTGTACACCTGTAATCCTAGCATTTGGGAGGCTAAGTAAGGCAAGAGGATTTCTCTGACTTCCAGACTATCCTGGCTTACGTAGTGTCGATCTATCCAGAGCTCTATATATCAAGACCCTTTCAAAACCGGTTCGCTGAGCTGGGCTCAGTGGTGCCCAGCTTCCTCTCTGGAAGACAGAGGCAGGTGGATCTCTTGAGTTCGAGGCCAGCCTAGTCTACAAAGCAAGACCAGGACAGCCAGGGTTACACAGAGAAACCCAGTCTCGAAAAATAAAACTAAAAAAAAAAAAAAAACAAAAAAAACAAAATGAAAACCTGTCCACCCCAAATTTTTCCATATATACTTACATATTTATTTTAAAATGAATTTTAGTAGTATGACAAATTGTACCATGAAGATTATTAAATACTTCAAGAATGGAAAGGAATGGATATTTATTTAATCAATAAGTTTCTTACATATGTAAGCCACTTAAAAATTAATTTCAAAGTATGAAACAAATATATTGTGTAAGCAACAATTTTAGATGATAACCCTTGCTCTCTGTAACGACCCAATCCTGGCCTATTGAGGTAGCTTAGACAGTAAAGTGCTTGCCATGCAGTCATTCGTATCTGAGTTCTGTTGAGCTCCAGCATCCGCATAATAAGACAGCTATTGTGTGTGCTTGTAATTTCAGGACTGGGAGAGCGTGTGCACACATGAAGTTCCCTGGGGCTCTCTGGCCAACTACCCTAGCTAACAGGTGAAACCCAGGTTCTAGTGAAAACACAAAATGGATTCTCTGAGGGATAACAGAGAACACAAGGTTACAATCTTCTACATAGGTACATGCACACATATGCATCACATACACACAGACAACCATACTCTCCATATCCATGCCCACAAGAGAATATGACTTTATTTCTTTACTTTCATTTGTGTGTGCCCATCTGTCCATATGTAGAGGCTAGAGGTTGACACTGAGTGCCATCAATCTTTATACCTCATTGATAGATTGTCTCTCACTGAACCTAGGCCTTACCGTTTCCTCTAGGCTGGCTGGCTGGCCCTCTGCGAGCTCGTGTCTGGGCCCAGCACCGTGGTTATAGGAGGCCACCAGATGCAGCTTTTATATTGAGATCCAGACACTTCACCCACTGAGTCATCTTTGTGGCTACTCTTTTATTTTTACTGAGAAATTTGACATTTCCTGAGTGTCAGTGCCATTATTTCCTCCAGTGTTTCTGTAAAGTCCACATAATCTGACCAGGTTTCTCTGTGTCTTCATTCAATTTTCACCTTTTTGTTTCTTTTATCTAAAACCAATGCCTTTACTAAGGGTCTTAGTTCCAACTTACACTACTTTTACTGGAATTTGCCTCCTTGGTTGTCTTTTGTTTTGTTTTGTTTTTGTTTTGGTTTTGGTTTGGTTTGGTTTTTGGCACTTACCTGCCAATGGGCACATAAGACTCCTACCCTCTAGAACAATAGAAGCCCCTTGCAATAACAGAAGGGAATTGCCTCAGGGCCCCCAAGACCCAGCTTAGGAGGTTTTGTCCAGGGGTGTTGTTCATCATCACACCTCCCTCATCTTCTGAAGTCTTACAGATATCTATCTAATAAATGTAAATATATATAACTATCTTTATATATTAGGTCCAAACACTTCTTTAGAGTTTGAGTCTCTTCCTATTAATTGACTGTTTTTAGAAAAAAACTTAATTAATTTAGTAAGCAGATTTATGTTTGTGTACTTTTTAAACATTTTATTTACATTTTTTTTGTATCTTTCTCCCTACTCCACCCCATTCCCAACACCCCAATACCAAGTAGGCGAGAGAAAGGATTAGTGGGAGTAGTTCTCTTAGCTGCTTCCTGCTGGTTAGGGTCAGCAGGTTTCTTGGAGCCAGTCCAGTCCTCATCTCAAGAGATCTCCAACTTCCTGTCTCACTTCATTGACAACAACAGGAGCCGAAGTGGGGAAGCAGCAGCCGCCTTGTTCTTTATCAGAACTCCTCAACACTCTCTGGGCTCTGGCATTTTTTCTCTCTCCAGAGTCCTCAGACTTAAACTATCTGCAGCTGGCAAAGAGCTTCCCTTCGAGCCCACACAAGGCAAATAGTTTGCTGCTGTGGACTGTCTGAATCAGTCCCACATCCCACACCTGGCATTAAAACAAAACATGTTTATGTCCACAATAGATTTAGAAGGCTTTTCTTAGTCTCCTTATTTCTTGATTTTTTTTTTCCTGTAGTGTTGGCTTGAGTTAAATTCCTAGGTCATCTTGAATCTTTTTTTCCTCAGATTTAGCCTGCACAATCCTAATAGCTTCATTATCAGTTATCAGCTTCAATTAGTGATTGCGTTATTCCAGCTCCTTCTTCTTGCCAGAAGAGCTTCCCCAGTATTTTTCTATAAAGGTCTTTCATGCTTTCTACTAATTAAATTAGCTAACTAATTAATTAATTAAAGGTATACATTGCCCAAACTATAGTTTCACTTCAGTTTGCATGCCAGACATTTGTACTTAGACTACCATATTTTGTATATTTCAGACTCAGAGTATCTTAAATTCATTTGTTACCACTTTCTTTGATTTCCAACTTATATTTGTTCATTTTGACTTTCCTTGTTCTGTTATTAGCATTGCTATTAAAACGTTCTTCCACATAAGAAATCTCAGAGCCTCTGTATTCTGTGTTTGATAATCAGTCTGCTGATACCTAAGAGGAATGTTTCCAGGATTTGTCTGTGGGGATAAAGCCAGTGTGGACACACTGAGTAAACTCGGTGACTGGGGCTCCTCTTTTCCTGCCATACTCACTCACCTTTGATTCTTCTGCATCCCAAATGCACATCCTCTTCCTGTTGGTGCTTGTGTCTCCTCATTTCATCCTTTTCTTTCTTCACTTTTGGTGACTTACATTAATTCTTGAAAAATACATTGATTCACTGCACTTTCAGACACTGTCAGACTATTTGCGTACTGCACTATTTCCAGTTTAAGGTTCAGTAGCTCCATCTATAAAACCTTTGATTCATCTAGGTTTTAATACTTTCCACTGTCTGAATGGGAGTTGTGTTTTCCTCCAATTTAAACATTTTTGTAAATCTCTTCTTAGAATGCCTCCTTTTCATTTTTCCTCTTGCTTAAATTCTTTGTGTGTATGGTATGAGGGATCAAATCTAGGGATATATTAGAAACATCTGCTGGGTGTGCGCCTCACCTTTGATTCTGGGAGGCAGAGGCAGGTGGATCTCTGTAAGTTTGAGATCAGCCAGGCCTGTTACACAGAGAAACCCTGTCTCAGAAAAGGAAAGAAAGAAAGGTGCTCTGCCAGTTGCTTTTCTAAACCCTTAGATGATAGCCTTCCACCCCATGTGCCTGCACTTTCACGTGTGTGTCTATTTCCTCTCCCTTCAATGTTACTGAGGCCTCATACATACTGTGTCAAAGCTACATCTGAGCTACAACCCTAAACAAATTTTCTCTCTTGTGTGTGTATGTATGTGTGTGTGTGTGTGTATGTGTGTGTGTGTATTAGGGCCTTTTGGAAAGCTGCTTTCAAAAATATGTCTTCCCAATTATGCTTTTTTTTTCTTGGCCTTTTTAGCGTAATTATATTATTTAATTGGTGCCTACAAATTTTACTGATTAAAAATGTTTATATTTTATATTTACATCCTGTAGCAGTAACCCTCAGAATACACAGAACAATTTTGTACTTATATTTAGTAAATATTTATTTAGTAGGTGACAAAGTAGCTAAATGAATTTGTATTTTTCTTTTCCCTCAGGAAGATCTCTTACTAGTGGCTTATAAAGAATGTCACAAAGCTGTAATGAAGTGCAGTACAAATTTCATGTCCAGTAGCAAGACAGTAGTACAATTGTGTGGTCATGTTTTGGAAACCAAATCCTACAGAGTATCTGAGGACCTTGTAAGCATACACCTACCACTCTCTAGAACTCTTGCTGGTGAGTGTTTTTTTGCTTTTTATGTATATTTTTGGAAACTTCTAGATACTTGAAGTAGAAGAGTAATTTTTCTTTTTCTTTATTCCATCATATTCCCCTATTAGATACTGGAGTTAAAGACTGTCATTATTTCTGTCCTTTGAGAGCTGTTACCTTAATGTTTATTCAAGGACGCTTACTTACACTTCATACTTCACTAAGGTCCAACTTGGTGCTTTTCCTTTTATCTTTTAAATTACATTTGTGTATTTATTTCTGTTTTGGATGTGGTGATGTGCTATTGTGAGTGTATGGAGATCAAAAGACAACTTGTGGGATTTCATTTTCTCCTGCCACCATGTGAGTCTGGGCTTGAACTCAGGTCACTGGGCTTGACAGCAAGCACCTTTACCCGCTGATGCATCTTGCTGGCCCTTTTGACTTCTCTTTTAGAGTAGAATAAACCTCTGGAGAAGGCAGACTTTTAGTTTTGGGGTTTTTTTGTTTTGTTTTGTTTTTTAAGATTTATTTATTTATTATGTATACAGTGTTTTGCCTTCATGTATCCCTGGATGCCATAAGAGGGCACCAGATCTCATTATAGATGGTTGTGAGCCACCATGTGGTTCCTGGGAATTGAACTCACAACCTTTGGAAGAGCAGCCAGTGCTCTTAACCTCTGAGCCGTGTCCAGCCCCGACTTTGAGTTTTCTATGAGGCATATACCATGTAAGATGCTGCACAGTGCGGGATTGTGTTTAATGATACTGTATTTCAAAATTAGAAGTCACATGTTTTCATTTTCAAGTATCATTTATAAACTTAGTAAGAATGTGTGTGTGTTGGGGGGCAGATTGGAGATTGTATTTAAGGCTTCTTGCCTGCTAGGCAAGCATTGTGAGACTGATATACAACCTCAACTCTAGTTAAAATACATTTTAATAACCCAATTTTTCCAAACTTGATGAGTTAACTAAACATACATTAATAGGGTTTAATTGCTTTTTTTTGTTTTCTTTTTCTTCTTTTAAATGCTTAGGTCTTCATGTACGTTTAAGCAGACTAGGTGCTGTTTCAAGACTGCATGAATTTGTGCCTTTTGTAAGTAACTCTTAAGTATTGATTTGTTTATCCCCTTTTCTGGTCATCTCCACTGGTGGTGGGAAAGAAAATTACGTTTTTAACCTCTCTGAATACTCACATTTAGTTACTTCACAGCTGGCTGCATCTTGTTGAAAGCTGAATACTAAGACTTGAAAGGCAAGCTCTCCCACTTCGTGGACTTCTTGCCTAAGCTGAGGCATGTGTAGTGTGAGGAATAATGAAAGGGACCTCATTGTGTTTCAGGAGGGCTTTCAAGTAGAGGTCCTAGTGGAGTACCCTTTGAGATGTCTGGTGCTGGTTGCCCAGGTTGTTGCTGAGATGTGGCGCAGAAATGGGCTTTCTCTCATTAGCCAGGTATGTCACAGTCGGTTATGCACATCTGTGAATGAGTGGTTTTTTAGGTGACTTACCCTGTGTCCATACAGTTTGCCAAATATTTGCTTTTCTTCTCTGGTGTAATCTCTTTTATATGAAAATTCTGGGGATCCTATAAGTGGTTTTCCTTTTTCCTACTTACTACTTATCCCATCTGAACGATAAGAAGCTAGGTGCTTGAGTAGAGAGATGAAAGCTGGTAGTAGCACAGGCGTCTCCCACTCACCTATCCCCTGAGACATTGAGTCTTCTTACCATCTGTTCTATTTCATTTTATATTTCTGTGTGTGTGTGTGTGTGTGTGTTTTGTCTGCCAGTATGTTTGTCTGAGTAACATGTATGTCAGAAGAGGGGCTCATATCCTGTGGGACTAGAGTTAAGGTGGTTGTGAGCTGTGGGTGTTGGCAATCAAACCCAGTCCTCTGGGAGGGCCATCTCTCCAGCCCCCGTATTTGTCTTTCTCTGTGGTGGTCACTGAATATTGGAGGGGAGCACTCATTGCGCTAAGCAAAGGCTGCCCTGTAGGCTGAGAATGTAGCTCAGTGCTGAAATCTTGTGTGCAGCTCTGGGCTCAGTCCCCAGCACCACTTAAAAACAGTAACAGTGGCTACCTTAATTATTTTTTCTTCTGTTTTAGAGAAATGGGGAAAAGTGCTTTTTCTAAAAGATCAGGGAACAGACGTTAAAAGCCACCACTTAGAGGAAAATGGTGTTACGATTTTTTCCTTTCTTTTTTCCTTTCTTTCTTCCTCTCTCTTCCCTCCTTTCTTTCATTCTTTCTTTCTCTTTCTCCCTTCCTTTCTTCCTTCCTTCCTTTCTTCCTTTCTTCTTTCCTGTCTTCCTTCCTTTTTCTTTTTTTTTTCTCTTTTTTCTTTTTTTTCCTTCCTTCCTTTCCAGATTGAATCCACTGCCCTTTACATGGTAGGCAGACACTCTGGCTCCTTTTATTGTTGTTACTCTTGTTTTGAGACAGGGTCTCTGTAGCCCAGATTGACCTCAAACATACGACAGTCCTCCTCTATCAGCCTCCCATGTGCTGATATTTTACAGATGTGAACTACCACACCTAGATTTGGTGTAGAAATTGGTTTGCAATTACAGTTATTGGATTACAATAGGTATTTTACAAAGGAAAAATACATGTTGATAAATAGCTATTTTTTTCTCTGTATTTCCATACTTAATTCTCACAATCTCTTAAAACAAGTCATAGACTGTAACTTAAAAAAAACAAAAAACAAAACACTAAGCAGATCCAGGAATTTCTAACTGATGGAAAGTCTTAAAGTATGTTTTGTCAGACAACATCTTAAAGGAATTGGTTTTCTGCTTCCACCATATGGGTCTCAGGGATTGCCTGGTCAGCATCTTTACCTGTTGAGCCATCTAGCTGAGACCCTACTGTTAAGGTTTTTTTGTTTGTTTGTTTTTGTTTTCTGAGGGCTAAAAGATATCCCTGTGGGTAAAGTTCTTTTTGTACACACATGAGGACCAGAGTTTGGGGTTTTAGCACCCACATAAGTTAGGTGGCTATGCTAGCCCCTGTAATCCTTGCTGTAGAATATGGAGTCATGGAAGCCTCACAGCTAGTTGGCTAGCTAGACTGGCCAAATCAGGGCACTCTGGCTTAAGGTGAGAGATCCTACTAATTATACAAAATGAACAGCGATTGAGGAAAATCGCTGATGTTAACATCTGGTTTGCACACACACATACACCAGACAGAAAGACACACATGCACACACTCACACACAACAGAAATACACACATGCTCATCACATGTAAAAATAACACATACCTGGTAAAAATTGTTTTTATTCAAATAAATTATTTTAGCATCTGTCTTATCATTTCTTTTACAGGTTTTTTATTATCAAGATGTTAAATGCAGGGAAGAAATGTATGATAAAGATATCATCATGCTTCAGGTATCTAAGTTACTCTTCTTTAGATTTTCTTTTCCTTTTTGTTCCTTAAAATAAGAGATAACTGTTATAAACTTGAGTTTGTCTCACCACTAATTGAACATGATAGCACAGAAATAGAATGGTCAGTCTGTTTTCTTCTGCAAAATTATTTTGTAATTTTCTGAAGGGACTATTAGAGACAAGTGTTCCTCGATTTAATATAGGAAATGCAACACTCAATTTCACAGATTGGAGCATCTATAATGGATCCCAACAAATTCTTGTTACTGGTTCTTCAGAGGTATGAACTTGCTGACGCCTTTAATAAGACCATAGCCCCAAAAGACCAGGTAAGCTGTGGAGACTGATGTGTGGGTTAATTCCAAAGGAAGTGCCATGTCACCATTTTACTTACATTTGGAAGTCGTATTTCTTTGTGTAAACAGTTAGCCTTCCATATCTGGATTCTGCATCTACAGACACACCATACTAGGGGTCAGATTGATATTTTTAAATTGTGTCTGTACTAATGTGCAAACTTTTTTCAAGCAGTACTATACAATCACTATTTAGACAACATTTACATTTGTGTTAGGTATTATAAGTAATGTAGATGTGCTTTTAAAGCATATGGCAAGATGTGTATAGGTCATACATAGATATTGCATCGCTTTATAAGGGACTTGAGCATCCTTGAATTTTGATGTCCTGGTTGGGATGTCCTAGATGTCTAGGTGCCATGGTGCATCCCATTCTGTGTAACAGCTACACTCCAAACATCACAGACATACATGCACAGGGAATACACAGTATACAAGCGTACATACTTTCTTTTCACTCTAGAAAATGTTGGCTCTGTGTAGATCAACAAAGAAAAGAGATGTCACTTAACATGCTGCCTTCAGAAAATAAAGTGCCATTATTCAGTTTTTAAAGCAAAAGCTTTATTTCACACATGCCATTTTATAATTTGTATCCTATGTTTAACAAAATATTACCGTGAGATTTTTTTTCTTCTGGGGCAACTGAAAAAATACCAGACCTATATGATAATTTTTACATCATTGCTTTTAAATGACTATATAGCCCTTCCATTGCATGCAGAAAGCATTATACTTTTGTCTTATTACTAAAATTTTTCTAATTTTGATATTGCAAACATCTGTAACATAAGTATTAAATACCTAATTATTTTAAGATACATTTTATATGTAGATTTGATGAATAAAACAGCATGGTTTTTCTTAAGGCCCTTAATAAGTATTGACAGATTGGTACATGCATGTTTCTGATAGCATGGGGTTTTTAATGTCGAACTGATAGTGAAAGATGGCACCTGCAGCTTCATTATTTTGGGGGTTTTCATTATCATTGATCTTGGGGGAGTTAGTGAATTGTTCCTTCCTTTTGTAGCTTTTTTTCTATGTTTTTATTTCCTTTTCTATTTTTGTAAATGCTTCTTATTTAGTATTTTTATTATATTGGTTACATTTTTCACAACTTGTGATATGTCTTATAGTGCTCTGTCACATCTGTATTGTTTTAATATTTGAAGTACTAGCTTATAAAATAACCCTGACTGTTTTTTTGTTGTTTTTTTTGTTTTGTTTTTGTTTTTCAATACAAGGTTTCTGTGTGTAGCCCTGTGTGTTGGAACTTGCTAGGTAGAACAGACTGGCCTCGAATTCAGAGATCCACCCGCCTCTGCCTCCTGAGTGCTAGGATTGAAGGTGTGCACCACCACGACCCAGCAACCTTGACTTTTAAATTTATTAAATTCCATTACTTCATGCTTCTGACTTAGACGTCATCTACAGAGGCCCAAATAATAGGCCACAGAAAGGGAATTAATTTTTTGTCACTTTACACTTAGTGAAAATAACTGATTTTATCAGAAGAACTTAAATAAGAAATGTTTTAGGGAAGATATTCTTACCGAAGCTACTTTAAGCCACTTTCACTGTCCAAGTAAAGAGGGAGCTAATAGAAGAAAAAGGGAAAGATTAGAGTTTGTTGACTTAGGACAAATAACTATGTGGAGATAAATGACAATGAAGAAAGTGACGGTTTTTAACAACTGTTATTGAGTACTTTATGTGTCAAGGGGGAGTTTTGGTACCTGCCTGTTGCTGTACTTTGAAGAAAACTCAAGATTGGATGGATCTTGGGTCCAGTCAGGAAATGCAGATTTGATGGAGTTTTGTGGTTCTTATGTTACTTTTTTTTTTTTTTTTTAATTTTGTAGGACTTGATTAAACAGTATAATACATTAATAGAAGAAATGCTTCAGGTCCTCATCTATATTGTGGGTAAGATTAAAACAAAATGTTTTGAAATCGAACACAACTTACTTTTTAGAGAATGTTAAATATAATTTATAATTGTCTTATAATCTAAGTGCTGCATAAAATATCAGATTAATGTGACCAGTGTAATGGATAGATTTAGAAAGTTCTTTTAAAATGAAGCTTGCATGTTTTGTTTTCTCAGTATTGGAGATCAAACCCAGGGCCTTTGACATGTTAGGCATGCTCTGCCACTGTACTACATTCCCAGTAACCTCTTAATTTTTATTCTTGATTTTTAATTGTTAGACTTTGGAGCTTGAGGTACAAGTCTCCTGGCTGTAAATGTAGACTTTTTTCATCTACTTATTTAGTGTTAACATTTACATATTTGCGTGAAATTTAAATATATCTTGGGTCTAAGCTAAATGCTTTTATCATGTCATGCTTGTGTAAATAGAGTGAGAAAGGTGGTTGCGAGCCACCGTGTGGGCACTGGGAACAAAACTTAGTTCTCTGCAAGAGCAGCAAATTCTCTTAAACAGTGAGCCATCTTTCAAGCCTCGGTTCTGCTTTATAAAGGGAAAAATGTAAATAAGTAGAAAATGTTCGGATTAGGAGTTAGATGATAAAGTCTTAGCCTTGCTTTCAGTTAAGAACATGCTATATAATCTTTGAGTGTCAGATTCCTAATGCATACAGTGTGAAAGAAACCTACTCTAAGGTTGCTTCTGGGACTGTGATCCTGGGGGATACCCCTTTGGTAAATATATATATATGAAAATTATAAAATAAAATTATAAAATTTACAAATGTCAGAACGAGTTATTGGAAATAAATTATTTAACAAATTCTTTGTGGAATGTGTATGATTTAGAGCTATCTAAAAGAATCTCTTAAAGATATCATAGGTTTTGTATAAATGTTATAGAGCTGAAAGCTAGTGGTGAATATGTCATGAAGTGGTGAATAGGTCATAAAGGCAGAGTGGAGGGGTGAAGAAAGGAGACTAGTGGAAGGAAGGGGGATAGTATGAGGGGTCAGTATGGTCAAAGGACCATGATACAGCCAAAAGCAATTATCCTTATGAAGCCTATTACTATGTTTAATGAATGTATGTCAATGAAAATTTCAGTAGGACCAGAGAAGTGACTCAAATTGGTCAACTGCCTACTGTGCAGACACAAGAACCTGAGTTCAATCTCCAATACGTATGTAAAAGCTGGAGAGGAACACAGCACAGACCCGTAATCCCAGAACTGAGGGACCAGGACAGGAGGATCCCTAGCGAGCATGTTTGCCAGCAGGTTTAGCTGCATCAATCAGCTCCAGATTCAGTGAGGGTGTCTATCTTAGAAATAAGGAAGAGAGCAAGACCCCTGCAATGAAGACCCCTGACATTGATTTCTGGTCTACACACACACACAATTGCATACACACATGCTCACATACCTAAACATTTATATTTATATATGTGTGTGTAGGTATGTTAACATATATATAAATGTTTACACAAGTATATACATTAAAAAATAAATAAACAGGGATGCCATATGTTCAGATGTCTTCTTCAAGCAATGGGAATTAGATATTATTGATACCAGAGACATTCCTACAATTGATTTAGCAATTTCAAATAAATAATTTTTATTTGAAAGGGTTTTTTGTTTATGTATTTGCATCCTGGTCCTGGGGATGTAGCTCAGTGGTAGGATATGTGCCTAGCATGTGTGAGTCCTAGGCTTGATGCCTAGTACTGTTTTATCATGTAAGCTATTAATTTTACTTTTCAGTTTTTATTTTGTTTTTTGATATGTTTATTTCTTTCTCTCTGCCTGTGTGTGTGTGTGTGTGTGTGTGTGTGTGTGTGTGTGTGTGTGTGTGTGTGTGTGGACTTGTACATGTATGTGGAGGACAGAATAGGGCATCAAATCCCTCAGAGCTGGAATGGTCTGCTTTTCTTTTTTTTTTTTTTCTTTTCTTTCTGAGACAGGGTTTCACTGCAGTTCTGGCCGACCCAGAACTCCCTATGTAGAACTTGGCCTCCAGTTCATAAAGATCTGCCTGCCTCTGCCTCCTGAGTGCTGGTGCTACAGGCATGTGCCAGCATGCCTGACCTTAAAGATTTATTATTTTCAGTGTAGATGTGGGAATGTGCATGTGTGAATGGGTGCCCTTTGAGTCCAGAGGTCTCCTGGAGCTGAGTTAGTAGGCAGATGTGAGAGTCCTGGTAGAGATTCTAGGAATAGAATTTGGATCCTCTATAAGAGAAATACGTGCTCTTACCCACGGAGCCACCTTCTCCAATCTACTGATTTGATTTTTAAAACCTGGTCTTGTTATGTGACCCAGGCTAGCTTTCTGTTTGTGATCCTCCTATCTGAGCTTCCCAAGTGCTGGCATTACTGTAAGTTAAAATAAGGGATGAGGTCTTCAGGCCACTGAATGGCTTCTCTATTTTAACAAATAGTTTATTTTTTATTTTGGGAAAATATTAAAATAATTTTGAATTGTCTTTTCTAGACCTAATTTAATGCAATGTTCTGGGTATAAGTACATCTGTTAGAACAAAATTTAAACAGAAACGAATGAAATGTTCTGGTTTTGTTTTTTTGTTTGTTTTGTTTTGTTTGTTTGTTTGTTTGTTTATTAGGAGAACGTTATGTACCTGGAGTGGGAAATGTTACCAAAGAGGAAGTTATAATGAGAGAGATTACTCACTTACTTTGCATTGAGCCCATGCCACACAGTGCCATTGCCAGAAACCTACCTGAGAACGTAAGTCTGTTTTGTTTTGTTTTCTTTAAAGAAAGAAAATTGTGCTCTGGTTTTCTTCCCTCCTTCTTTCTGTGTTTCTTCTCTCTCTCTCTCTCACACACTCTCTCTCTGCCTCTCCTTTACCTCTCTTTTTTTTCTGCACACACACTTTCTCTTCCCCCATTTTTCTGTCTCCCCTCCATGGTGGCTTCCCTGGCACTGTGAAAATTATTTTAAAAAATATTTTATGTGAATGGCTGTTTTCCCTGCATGTTTTTAAGTATGTCACATGCATGCATGGTGCTCTTAGAGGGTGTTAGGTCTCCTGGAACAGGAGCCGTAGACAGCCACGTATGGGGCACTGGGAGCTCTGCAAGGGCAGCCATTGCTTTTCTCCGCTGAGCCATCTTTCTAGCCTGTTTACTTCTCAGTCCCACTTCCAGGTTTTGTGGTTGTTTGGTTGGTTGGTTTCCTTTCTTCCTTCCTTCCTTCCTTCCTTCCTTCCTTCCTTCCTTCCTTCCTTCCTTCCTTCCTTTCTTTCTTTAATTGGAAGTTGACTTCAAATTTCAGGAAAATTTGCTTAACAAAATGACCCATATTTTTATCTTATGGTTGTAAACCAATTACTTTTCAGTTTCAGTCATATAAGCTTTAGTTCTAGAGAAGTGCTCTTATATTTTTGTTTACTTTAAAACAAAAATATTGGCAGAGGAAATGAAAGCTATCTGAAACCCTGAGACTTTTGGAGCAGTGTGCTAATATGGATTTTCTGGGAAACAGGCCAGAAAACAAAACATTAAGAATTTATTATAGAAAGCGGTGAGTGGACTAGGAAATACTAGAGGAGCTATTGGAGTGTTTTACAAGCCTGCTTTCTGTGAAAGAAAAAGCAAAGGCAGATGACTGGAACCACCCTACAAAAAAAAAAAAAAAAAGAAAAAAAAGAAAAAAAAAAGCTATCTCATAGAAGAAAGAAGAATTAGTGGTCAGTAGAAACTAAGGTTGTCGGGAGATCAGATAGAGATTACATAAAGGGTAGCAAAGTACATATAGGTAGGAAGAGGAATTAGTTCTAGTGTTTGTACTTGACAACAAAGTGTTATATTTTAAAATTACTAGAAAAAAAGAGAGTCTAAAGTTTTCCAACACATCAAATTGAAAAATGTTTGAGGACTTGGAAATTCCAGTTACCCTGATTTGATAATTATATTTTGCATACATATGAAATTATTGTGATATGTCTTATAAATATGTACAAGTATTATGTGAAAAGAAAGAAGGAAAGAAAAGAATGAAACAAACAGGTAGGTTACACTGTGGCACCTTTAGTAATCCCAACATGCTGGAGCTCTAGATCAGCTGGAGCTATGGAGCAAGACCCTGTCAAGAAAAGTGAGTAGAGATGGAAATGAAGAAAAGAGAGAGACCAAGAGATAGAGACAGAGAGAAAGAGAGAGAGAGAAACAAAGACAGAGTCAGAAAAATAAGAGTCAGACTTTGCTATCTTGCTGTGTCTCTCAGAACAAGCCTACTTGATAGTATCAGCCTTGCTTAGTGTCTGGAATCCATTAGTGAGAAGTCCAAAAGATGGCAGCTGAAGCATGTTGTCGTTCTCTCTCTAATTCAAGATCTGTAAGGTGAATTATGATTTATACCACAGTGGTATTTATGCTTTAGCATGTACAGGTGTTGGTATAATTGTCCTAAAGTTACGATTATTTTTGTTTTTTATTTGGTTTGGTTTTGGTTTTCTGAGACAGGGTTTCTCTGTGTAGCCCTGGCTGTCATGAACTCCATTTGTAGACCAGGCTGGCCTTGAATTCACAGAGATCCACCTGCTTCTGCCTCCCACATATGTCAGCACTGCCTGGCCAAGTTATGATTCTTATATTTTTCCTCTTCTGAGATTTGTGGATGAATTAGAACAATGATTATTTTGGTTTTTGTTTGCTTGTGTGAGTGGAAGAAGCATGCACATGCCCCAGTAGGCATGCGGATAATATGCCGTCTGCATGAGCTTTCTGGTGATTCTGCTGCTGCCTCTCAGCTTGCCATGGGAGTGCGGGGACTGTGCTTGTGAGCCACCACATGTGGTTTTTCTTTGGGTTTCAAACCTGTGTCCAGGATATTAGGCTTGCATCGTAAAGCACTTTTACCCACTGAGCTACCCAGCAGTCATAGAAAAGTGATTCTTAATAAGAAGTAAGCTTACTTTTGTTGTGTTTTACTTTTGTCTTTTTTGTATATCCACCTACTAATTTCATGATTAATGCCTTCTAAATATCATCTTATAATATCCTTAGTTTGTTTTAAGCCATAATGTATGTGCAATAATAGTTTTGATGTTCTAAATTATTTCCCCCTAAATACTATTAAAATAAATAAATATTAAAAAGTCTAAAAGTATCTATCACACCGAAAGTAATTTTACATATGACTGGTGATACATATATAACATACTAACACACTTAGAAACAAAATTCTCTGACTTTGATGCTTTCTCTAATGTAAACTTTTTTTTTTTAAAGGAGGGTAAATAGATGTGGTCGCACCTGTCTTATAGTATAATTCCAGTTACCTGGGAAGCTAAGGCAGAAGGACCATTTATGCCCAGAAGTTTAGAGCCAGCGCCTGAGTAATATAATGAGATTGCATCTCTTTAAAAACTAAATAGATTTAAAAAAAAAGTTAAAGTTTTGTTTGCATTTATTGTGCGTGCATGTGTGTGTGTGTTATAGTACTCATGTGCCACCTGCAGAGATAAGAGGACAACTTGCAGGGATCAATTCTCTCCTATTGATATGTGGGTCCCAGAGATTTAACTCAGTTCATCCCACTTGGTAGGTATCTCTACCCACTGAGCCATCTCGCCTGCCCAAAATAAACTTTGAAAAGGAGGTTAAGTTTCTTAATTTTTTTTTTATTTTATTTTTCTTTTTAGTTACATTTTGTTAACTCTGTGTCCCAGCTGTATCCCGCTCCCTCATTCCCTCCCCAACCCCACACTCCCTCCCTGGTCTCCTCCCTGCCCCTTTCCAAGTCCCCTGATAGGGG
>NW_026585504.1:14993854-15041475 GCF_907164565.1 Psammomys obesus
ATATACCAAGTTTGTCTTTCTCCTTCTGGGATACTTCACTCAGAATGATCTTTTCTAGATCCCACCACTTGCCTGCAAATTTCATGATTTCCTCCTTTTTGATTGCTGAGTAGTATTCCATTGTGTAAAAATACCACAATTTCTGTATCCATTCCTCCGTTGATGGACATCTGGGTTGTTTCCAAGTTCTGGCTATTACAAAAAAAAATATGGAACGCTTCACGAATTTGCGTGTCATCCTTGCGCAGGGGCCATGCTAATCTTCTCTGTATCGTTCCAATTTTAGTATATGTGCTGCCGAAGCGAGCACAAGTTTCTTAATTTTTAAAATCCATAGGTAGCTGTAAGTTTACTGTAGTAGCTTATCTAGCCCCTTCTCCTCATTATAAATGACTTCATAAAAATACTATTCTGTTTTGAAGGAAGAGTTTGTGCTAATTAGTAGAAAACTATCAGAGTTGCAAAAGGAGGAACAATCTGGACATGTTGCACAGATATTTTGCTGTGTGTTTCTGGTTGGAGGCTAGTCATTCTGTTTACCTTGGTTTCTTTTTTTTAATTTAATTTTATTTTTTTCTTATCATTTACATTTTATTAACTCTGTATCCCAGCCGTGTCCGGCTCCCTCATTCCCTCCCAATCCCACCCTTCCTCCGTCATCTCCACCGTGTCCCTTTCCAAGTCCACTAATAGGGGGGACCTCCTCCCCATTCATCCGATCCTGTTTTATCAGGTATCTTCAGGACTGGCTGCAAAGCCCTCCTCTGTGGCCTAACAGGACTGCTCCTCCCTTGGGGGGTGGGAGGTCAAAGAGCCAGTCATTGAGTTCCTGTTAGAAATAGTCCTTGTTCCCCTCACTATGGGAAACCAATTGGTTACTGAGCTACCACAGGCTACATCTGAGCAGAGGTTCTAGGTTATATCCATACATGGTCCTTGGTTGAATGTCAGTCCCTGAAAAGACCCTGTGCCCAGATATATTTGTTCCTTGTGGAGCTCCTATCCTTTCCCCATCATACTAACTCCCCTTCTTTCATATGATTCCCTGTACTCTGCCAAAGGTTTGGTCATGAGTCTTTGTATCTGCTTTGGAAACACTGCTAGTTAGAGTCTTTCAGATGCTCTCAGTAGACTCCTGTCATACGTTCAATGCACATCCCATCTGTCTTTCTAAATGAGGATTGATCATCTTACCCCATGTCCGCTCTCTTGATAATCTTTTTTAGGTGTATAGATTTCATTATGTTTGTCATATCTTATAGGTCTATATAAGTGAGTATATACCGTGTTTGTCTTTCTCCTTCTGGGATATTTCACTCAGAATGATCTTTTCTAGATCCCACCATTTGCCTGCAAATTTCATGATTTCCTTCTTTTTGATTGCTGAGTAGTATTCCATTGTGTAAAAATACCACAATTTCTGTACCCATTCCTCCGTTGATGGACATCTGGGTTGTTTCCAGGTTCTGGCTATTACAAATAAAGCTGCTATAAACATGGTTGAGCAAGTATCCCTTTTGTGTACTTGAGCAAAGTTTGGGTATATACCTAGCAGTGGTATAGCTGGGTCTTGAGGAAGCACTATTCCTAATTGTCTTAGAAAGCGCCAGATAGATTTCCAGAGTGGTTGTACCAGTTTACATTCCCACCAGCAGTGAAGGAGGGGTCCCCTTTCTCTACAACCTCTCCAGCATGTGTTGTCACTTGAGTTTTTCATCTTGGCCATTCTGATGGGTGTAAGGTAAAATCTCAGGGTCGTTTTGATTTGCATTTCCCTGATTGCTAATGAGGTTGAGCATTTCTTTAAGTATTTCTCTGCCATTCGATATTCCTCTGGTTTCAAGGATTAGTAAAGTATGGACATAGGCCTAAATGTTGTTGATAAATATACTGTATCAGGCTTCTTTTTAAACACTGCATGTATAGCCGAGTGATAGAGTACTTGCCATAAGGCTCTGTATTTTAAATTCCAACACTATCCAAAAGAACAAAAAAGAAGGGGAAAAAAAGGAACGTGGGAGTTAAAGATTGTGTGTGTGTGTGTGTGTGTGTGTGTGTGTGTACATACAAATAGGTGGGAAACTCAGAGAGTTACCTTATCTTGTGCTATTTATACATAAGATTATGTATCTTAAGAAATTACTTCCCTACAACATACTGGCTTCACATGCATTTTTTGTTGTTGTTATTTTGGTTTTCAAGACAGGGTTTCTTTGTGTAGCCCTGGCTATCCTTGAACTTGCTCTGTAGACGAGGTTGGCCTTGAACTTACAGAGATCCATCTTCCTCTGCCTCCCAAGTGCTGGGATTAAAAGTGTGCTCCACCACTGCCCAGCTTTTATATGTGCTTTTAATACAATATTGCAGTTATTCTTTTAATTTATTGTATATAAAGTGCTTCAGAGATGAAGTTTAAAATGTATTTCAGTTCATAGTAAGAAGAAAAAGTCATTACCTGAAGGTAAAAGTGACAAAAATGTTGTTTCAACAGGAAAATAATGAAACTGGCTTAGAGAATGTCATAAACAAAGTGGCCACATTTAAGTAAGTGTTTAATACTTATCCTTATTCTAAGAGACAGTCTGATCTTTATTTTTGTACTCTGGATACTTTGTAGAACATCTGAAATTTTCTATAGAACTCTGAGCAATAAGAATACAATATGGAGTAGAGGGATGAGAATGAGGAATGCACTAATGTTGACTAATTGTGTTTAATGATGAAATAATTAAATGTATTTGTTGATGAAATGAGGTTCTTTATGTGGCAGGTTAATAGAAATTTGTCTAGTGATATTAGGTGATTTAGACAGTAAGCTAATAAGACTATCTGATAACTCTTTCCATAATTTGAAGCTAATTAAAATTTTTATTTTATATGCTAATCTTAGCATTTTTCCTAACAGAGCTTACCGTATCTTATAATTTTTTCACTCTTTATGTATGTAAGGTAAAATGTTAACTGGATTAATTCTTGATATATAGAACATTGATACTAACAATGTATTGTGACTTGTGATTGTATTGTGTTTAGGGCGATGCTATTAGGGTTTTTTTTTTTTTAAGATTTTTATTTTTTTTTTTTGTTCACTGATGTTTTGCCTGTATGTATGTCTGTGCAAGGGTGCCAGATCCTCTAGAACTGGAGTTAAGTACAGTTGTGAGCTGCCATGTAGGTGCTGGTCCTCTGGAAGAGCAGCCAGTGTTCTTAAATGCTGAGCCATCTCTGCAGCCCACTACTAGTTTCAAATAACATAAAATTGCATGTGGCTTTTTATTCCTGTTAGCAGAAACTCAAAGGTGCTAAATGTTCATAGCAAATATGATCTGTTCCTTTTAGCTTTGGTGCTTTTACCAAAACAGCGCTTGATAGAGGATTCCACACTATTATTTTAACAGTTTCAAATTATTTGTTGCTTTACCATTTGAGGTTTGACCCTAAATTGCTTATTATACTGTAGTTTAACGGGCACCTTTAAACCCAGAGACTATAGAAGAAGTCTGGGAATCTAAAAAAGGCATACTATCAGGTTCAGCTAACACAAAACAAACTCCCAGGTTTGTTTGAATTTCATAACTATTAAAAACAATTCCCGGATTAAATACAGTTTCACTGTTGTCAAGAATTTGTATTCAGTGTTTTTTATTATTATAGCAACTAAATTGATCATTTCTGAGATACAATTTTTTGGGGGGGAGAATCTTGAATTTTAGATTAGATTTTAGAGTCTTACTTTGTCTATTTTCAGTACTGTGAAAACAAAAACACTGCTGTTCATCTTGTGTTTTCTCTTGCTTTAGGAAACCAGGTGTATCAGGCCATGGAGTTTATGAGCTGAAAGATGAATCACTGAAAGACTTCAATATGTACTTTTACCATTATTCTAAAACACAACATAGCAAGGTAGGAAAACTATCATTTTCAGTAAATAAACCTCAGGTCCTGTATGTTTTCTGAATCTATAGAAAAATAGTTTTAGGATGGCTCTCGTGAATCATGCAAGAGAGGGTGAAATCATTCAAGAAAATTAAAAACTTGATCAGTAATCTCATGTATACAGAATATTTGGATTTTCTTGACTACACCAGAAATGTCCTTAATAGTTGCTACAGGCTAGATGTGGTGACAAACACCTTTAATCCCAGCACTTGGGAGGCAGCGGCTGGAGGATCTCCATGAGTTCGAGGCTAGCCTGGTCTACAGAAGTGAGGCCAGGACAGCCAGTCTCTGTTACACAGAGAAACCCTGTCTAGAAAAATCAAACCAAACCAAAAAAAAGTCATTACAGGAGAATTCAGTGATGCATCCTTCATTTTACAGTCACATTCTTCATGTCATGTCTTTTATTTCACAACAATAGCTATTCTGCAGTTTTGATAGTGTTTGTTTGTCCTAGAAGGGCGATTAAATGATCACTTGTTTTAGGTGATGGCTGGTTTTGTTGACCTTTGGTTAAGTTGAGTAATTTACAAAAGTGGGGAGAAAGAAAGCTGGTTACTGCCAGCATTGTCTTGCTTCTTTGATGCCCACAGTGTATTGTGGGAAATACACTGTTCTAACATGGCTTCCTCGCCATGAAGATCAGAAGCCAGGCACGGGCTCAGCGAGATGCTGCCACGCTTTTTGCTGCTTTCTCACAGCAATGGAGTCTTAACACAGGAGCTTTCATTTAATACAATAAATAAAATAGAAATAGAAATGAATATAAAAGTTACACAATATTTTGAATACATTTTAAATTAGCATATGAAGTATTTTAGGTAGGTCAATCTTTCTATTTTTTTTTCAAACATTCTATTTGTTTTGTGCTTGCTAAGCAGTGTATGCAATGATAGTTTTACTTTTTTTTGTTTTGTTTTAATAGGCTGAACATATGCAGAAGAAAAGGAGAAAACAAGAAAATAAAGATGAAGGTAAAAATCAAGATTCTGAAATGACACATTTGGACTATTTTTGTGGGTGTTTTTTTAATTTGAGGGGGCCAACTAAAGGAAATATAAAGTCTTTTTCATTTCATATTAAGATGTGGCCAACATGAATGATAGCATTTAAAATTGTTAGCAAATGGGATTTATTTGGGGAGACTGGTATAGCAGTTTACATTTCCCTTGACATTTATATTTTCTGCGCTTTAAAGCAAAAAAAAAAAAAAATCATGTGTTATTTTGCATTTAAACTATGAATTTTGATATTTGTAATTTAGTGTGTAAGGGCAGTTCAAATAAAAATGTACCTGTTTGTTTATTTTCCTCATTTATTCTGCTTCTCTAACAGCATTGCCGCCACCACCTCCTCCTGAGTTCTGCCCTGCTTTCAGCAAAGTAATCAACCTTCTCAACTGTGATATTATGATGTACATTCTCAGAACCATATTTGAGCGGGCAGTAGACACAGATTCTAATTTGTGGACAGAAGGAATGCTCCAAATGGTATGTTTACCTGCAGTGTTTTCCTTGAGTACTTGTGGAATCTGAAAAACAATTCCCGGATTACTGTCAATAAGAACTATGTCAGAAACACATGATACATGTCATTAAAGTAGTTTTAAGTGTGGCCCAAGTTTCTTTTGTGATACATTCTCATGTTTTTAGCATACCTATCCTTGAGAATGATTTGTTTTAAAAGACTCAAAAAAAAAAAAAAAGTGCATAGAATAGGGATAACCAGGAAGTGAAGCTAAGACTGGGAAGGCTTAATCAAGTACTTGGAAAGGCTTGAACAAGCATCTAAACATGTAGAATCCCACTGCTAGGCAGCCAGGGCCAAATCTGTATATACCGTGGAGGTTCCAGTCTTGCCAGTTCACCATCTCCCCATCTTTTCTTTCCCTCTGGCTTCTCTCCTCCCCAAGATGTTCCCCAGCTTTCTCTCCAAGTGGCCTTTTTATCCTGTGCCACATCTCGGGTATTAGGGATGCCAACACTAAGGTCTCTATCCTTCCCCTTTTTTGTGATTTCTCTGGCTTCTGCCATGATAAAGCCAGGAATGATGATGGAAAAGAAAATGAAGAAAGCTCATAAAAAAGATGCACAAACAGTGCAAGCGTGGCAGCCATTCCCGCTCTTCCTCCTCCTCTTCTAATGATTCTGACAGGAAGCAGGGCCCGTATCCCTCTCCCAAATCTAGTCTCCCCAGCTCTGCTCTCCCATCAAGCTCTAACAGCTGTGTTGTGCTAGGGGAAATTAACCTTCTGCTCCCTGCCTCACTCTGCTCTGCCCTCCCCTGTTGTTCAGCCCTGGCTGGTAGGGAGAATGGCAATCCCTGGGCTAGCCAAGGGTGCCTTCTCCCTTTTGAGAGATGCTATAAATGGAGAAAGAGGAAGCGCTGTCTTTTAAAGATGCTGTGATCTCTGATGAATCAAGTAGTGAAGACAAGTTTAAAATCTGTAAGACGTCATCTGTTTTTATTTCCTCCTGTAATTCTTGTGGTTGGGATTTTGTAGAAATTTAATTGTGATGTACCATGTACTTTTGTAATGGGAGCATATTACAGTGATCAAAGGTAACTATATTCCTGGCAATCCTCTTATTGATTGCATTAACTGCAAAGCTGCTGGGAAATAGAACCCATTTGGTTAATGAGCTCTTTTGGAACATAATCATTCCTATGCTATTTTAGGTACCACTCTCTAACTCTATTCAAATAAAGCTCCTTCTCAGTTAAGAAAAAAGAAAAAGAAGTCTCTTCATGTTAGCGATAAGTCCATATCACATTGCATCATGCTTTTTTGTTTCTTCGAAACAGCCTGGAACTCGCTCTGTAGACCAGGTTGGAACGTATAGAACTCCACCTGCCTCTGCCTCCTGAGTGGTGGTATTAAAGGCTTGCTCCACCACTGCCCGATGCATCATGCTTTTTATATGCATATGTTTATTTGGTCTGGTTTGGTGGGAATGAACCCAGGAACGTGTATATGCTAGACAAGAACTCTACCACCAAGCCACACTTGCAGCTCTATTTGTTTGTTTTGGTTTTTTGAAACAGGGTGGACTGAAAGTCCTAATGCCTAGGCTAGCCTAAAACTTGTGTCAATGCCCCTGCCTGAAGGCTAAGAGTATACATATGAGTCACCATACCCGGCTTGTTGGTACCACTAATAATGAATTACTTAAGCCTGCTATTTTATGGTAGCTATATTTATATAATTATTTCATACCTATTTAACATCCCCCTCCCCTGTTGGTTTTGTTATTGGTCTAAGTTCATGCTCTATATATATGTCAATACTTGTAACAATGATAAATACTTTCAGTGCTATATTTGGTATTGTAGAGCTTTATTTGAATTCCAATTAAAAATTTCCCTACATCTCCCAGTGTCCTACTTAGGAGATAAGCACTGTTAATGTTTTGCATATCTGGAAACTATACCAACATAAGCTCAGAAAGGTCTTTGTCATTCTTGTTTGCTTGGGTATCTCATGTCGGTATACTATCACACGTTTAACTTTTCTGTTATTAATAAACATTGTGTTTGGATTTAGGGTTTTGTTATAACAAGGGACACTAAGAGGAACATTGTTTATAGTTAGTTTCCTTGCTTGCTTGTGATAGCTTCTCTATACTTCTCAGGCTGGTCTTGGTTTTGTGGGCTTTGGGGATCCTCCCACTTCAGCCTTCCAAGTACATGAGGTTACAGATGTGTACTACACCTGGTTTACATTGGGCATCCTCACAAATGAGTGTATTTGCCATACCAATTCCTAGTATATGGTTCCTTTACAATTTTTGACTGATATTGTCACAATGGTTTTGTTTGTTTTTAATGTAAAACTTGTTTATCTCTTTATCACCAGTGTAATAACAAGTGACTGCTTCCTGACTCTTTTGGCAGCTGTGTAGTTTATACTAACCTCTAAATTTTTGTCACTTTTAAAGTAACACTCTTTCAGTCACCTTAAACTATATCTCCTTAATTTGAACTTAGGTTGGGCATTTCTCATAGTATTCATGATTTCTCTTTCTGTTAACTCTTTGTTTATAAGCTTTGTCCATATTTGGTTATTGTTTTCTTTCTCCTTGGGTTATTTATATTAGTACCTCCAGTTAAAGAAGAAGCACTTCACAGACCCTTGTTCTCCTCCTCCAGGCATTCCACATATTGGCACTGGGCTTGCTGGAGGAGAAGCAGCAGCTTCAGAAAGCTCCTGAAGAGGAAGTGACATTTGACTTTTACCATAAGGCTTCAAGTATGCTAAAGCATCATCCCAACAAGCTTCTAGCTAATTGCCAGTTTGTAAATGAAAGTTTGGACCTGCAACAGTTTTTATCTGTCAGTCCTTAAAGTTTAGAAAACCCTTTGTCTTAGTTAGGGTTTCATTGCTGTAAAGAGACGCCATGACCAAGGTAACTCTTATACCTGCTGGCTTACAGTGTCAGAGGTTTAGTCCTTTGTCGTCATGGTTGGGAGCGTGGCAGCATCCAGGCAGATATGGTGCTGGAGAAGGAGCTGAGAGTTCCCTATCTGGATCCTCAGACAGCAGAAGGAGACTGTGTACCAAACTGGGGTGGAGCTTGAGCGTGTGTGTGTGTGTGTGTGTGTTCTCAAAGCCCACCCCAACAATGACAATACTCCTCCAACAAGGCCACACCTCATAATCTCGCCACTTCATATAGGCCAAGCATTCCCACTTGGGGGCTGTACCTGTTCAGACCACCACACCCTTAAATGATTTACTTGTCTAGCATATTTAGTTTTAACTAGTGTTTTCCATTATACTAATTTTCTCCAGTTCCCTACTGCAGTTGTTGTTACTACAGCTACAGTATTGTAATATGAAAGGGAAGAAGTCTGTCTGACTGAAAACGTGTCTTTTTGTACATTTTTTTTCTTTTAGGAACTAGTAAAAAAGTTTATTATTATGTATACAATATTCTGTCTGCGTCACACCAGAAGAGGGCATCAGATCTCATTATATAGATGGTTATGAGCTACCTTATGGTTGTTGAGACTTGAACTCAGGACCTCTGGAAGAGCAGACAATACTCTTAACCACTGAGCCATCTCTCCAGCCCCCTGTACATTTTTTTTTTTAATTTTGAGGAATAGGATAGGTTTAGATTAGAATGCTCTTAAGCTAGGATAGACTTGTTCAAAGCAAATTCCTGAAACAGTTGTAAAACCCATAATTGTAAGCAAAGTATCACATTTTCTTTTTATACTATTTTTGTAGATTACTGAGGCTGTCATAAGCCTTTTCTGATATGAATATAATGTCTCTCACTTCATTATTTCTGCAGTTGTTCTCATCATGTACTTGTGTAAAAAGTGAACAAAGAGGAACAGCAAGAACAGGCTATTAGGAGTAGCTGTTGCTTAGCAGTGCAAGTGGGTGGATGCAGAGGGAGACTTAAAGTAATTAGAGTTTTCCTCTAAAGTAATTAGTCTTTTAATTTAGTGCTTAATAATTCATACAGTCATCACTCAGTATTTCATGTCATCGCAGTTTTCTTTCTTTGAAAATCTAAGGTAGTTAAGGGCCTGGCTGGCAAACCTCAGTCATCATGTGAATGACAGGCACTAAGAATTATAATTAGTACATATAATTATGAAGATAATTTTCTTTTAATATAATTTTGTATTTTAAAAAAGGATTGGGAAGTTCAGCCATGAATGCTCAGAATATACAAATGCTTTTGGAAAAACTCAAAGGAATCCCCCAATTAGAAGGCCAGAAGGACATGATAACATGGATACTCCAGGTATATTACAAAAGTAAATAGGTTTAATATAGTTATATATTGCTTAATGTCAAGAGTGTATTTTGATAAATGCATCATTAAGTGATTCAGCCTTACTTGAATACCACAGAACATGCTTATGCAAATGCAAGCCTTAGTGGTTTGTTGCTTGATGTGGCCTAATGCAATCAATAAACCCAGTAAACAAATACAGGATGTATGAGGGGCTACTGGCACAAAAACTTTTGTAAGTAGAAAGGGCGTACTCTCAGATTATAATGAAAAGAGTAGTATGGGGCTGGCTGCAGTAGAGGTCAGTGCAGAATGTGTGCTAACATGTGTGGGTTCTTGAGTCAGTCCCCACAATTATGAATAAATTTGTAAAAATTTACAGTATGATGCAGTGAGCACATAAGAAAGTACATGTAAATAATGTTATGCAGACTGAGCAGTTTATATTTAGGAATATGTATGTATATACACACATAGGCATATAACAAAAAAGAACAAGGGAGGAGTCTACAGGAAGTTTAGGAGGCAGGAAGGAAGAAGTGATGTAATTATAATTTCAAAAATAAAGTCCAGAAATGACAGTCATTTATTATCATTATTAAATTATACTTAATTGTGTAATCCCATACTGTGTATAAAACATTTTTATTTGGTGCTAGCCCCTGTGTTCAATTCAAGCCCCTGTGTTCTCTCTTCATTTGCAAAGTCATTTACTATCAATGATTACAACTGTGTGTTTTTTTGTACTAGTAACTGAAATTTTTTCTGTTTCTGTGGCGCTTCTTTCAATAATGACATACTCATTTATGTCATCGTCAGGTGCGTGTGCTGAGTAGTTGCAATATGCCTGGCTGAATTCAAGGTTCTAAGCAGCACAGTGTGCTTGCCTTCGTGGAGCGCACCACAGTTAAAGTACAGATACCTTTAAAACAGTCACGAGGATAGTTCAGTACAGTGACAGAAGTTCTCTTGAATAGTGAGAGAAGGTCTTTGTCAGAAGGTGAAGTGAGAGCTGAAACCTAGATCCTTGTAGAGCCGGGATCCTAGGACTCTAATGAGTATCTCCACAAGAAAGTACTGCCACGCAAGTGTTCCAAAATGGCCAAGAGCAATGCCAGTATCACTGTAACCTACAAGGAGGCAGTAATGTCAAAGGGATAACCCGGTGCCAGATTGTGTTCACTACATAGGGCACAGCGACAGTGGGGTATCTTTGTTTTGAAGACATGGATAAAAATGTTACTTTAAACTGGGTTTAGTAGTATGCTATGTAATCCCAGTTATTTAGAACGCTAAGTCAAAAAAACCATGTGAGCCCAAGAGTTAGAGTTCTTATTAAAATTTAAAAATAAATCTGTGCACCCCACCCCAGACAAACAGACATCCTCAGAGCAGCAGACTTACCTAGCCCAACTGATGGCTAATTGACCAACAGTATTGTCACAGTCAGAGTCGCTTTTTAAATTTTGTGTTTTTGGTACGTATCTTAAGTAGCTTACCTCAAATGCATTTAGAGACAAAATGGCTGAATCAAATTAGTGATTTTTTTTTTCTCCCTGGTCACTTTAAACATAATATTTCATCTGTTTACACAGATGTTTGACACAGTGAAGCGATTAAGAGAAAAATCTTCTTTAGTTGTGGCAACCACTTCAGGATTGGAATCCATTAAGAATGAAGAGGTAACAGCATGCTAACAATGTTACATTCATCCATCTTTGAATAAGGAGTTACTGTTAGGAAGAAACTGTGGCAAAATATGTGATTTTTGTTCATCTTTTGTTCCTGTGCTTCTGTACTGCACTTAACATAAATTCACCTCAATGTATGTATTTTATAAAATTGGAGGAACTTGATGCCCAGTGGAACTCTGTTAGGAATAGTCTATTATATTAATTTTAATTAATATAATTGTGTTCATGTTGAAAATTAGGACATGTCTCAGTCAATGGCATTTCATAATTTAGTCAATAGTATCCATCTATTAGGAAGGATAAAATAATGGTTCATCTTAGATTCAGTAAAATTAGATAATATGTAGATCATGATTTTCCATAATGTTTTGACTCATATTTTTCTAATGTTGAATTAATTAGAATAATTAATAGAATAATTTGCTAGTGTTTAATTATTTGAGTACTCTAAAATTTAGAATTTTTTTATTTGTTTATTATTTCTTAAGACAGGGTCTCTCTATGTAGCCCTGGCTATTCTACAACTCACTGTGTAGACCGAGCTGACCTCAGACTCAGAGAGATCCATCTGTCTTTGCCTCCCAAATGTTGGAATCAAAAGTGTGTACCACCACATTTATCTTAATTATTAGAATATTTCTACTTGAAGTTATTAACTTTTTCCTAAAACACATTGTACTAAGTTAGTGTGTACTAGAGCATTTGTCAAACATGTGGAAAGGCCTGGGCTAAATCTTCACTACTTGTAATAAATCTCTTTAAGTTATTTTTATCTTCTGGTGTTAATTTTGGCAGGTCATATGCACATAACAATTTAGCCATTTATTCTAGGTTTTCCAGCTTCTTGGCATATAAAATTTCAAATTATTCACTAATAATTAATGTTTTGGATTTCATTGGAGTCTGTTATTTAACACCCTTTTATTCTAATTTCATCTTCACATTCTTTCTTTATGTCACATTGGTTAAGAATTTGTCAATATTACTAACTTTTTCAAAAAACCAATGTTCTTTTAGTCTGTATTTCATTAATTTCTTCTCTAATCTTTATAATGTCTTACCATCCCCTGGTTTGGGGATTGGCTTCTTGTTGTTTTTCTAGAGCCATGAGTTACATTGTTAGGTTGTTTATTTAAGATCTCTCAGGTTTTTTTTTTTTAAATATGAGAATTTATAGCTATAAATTTCCTCTTAGGACTGCCTTGATTGTGCCCCAAAGGTTCTGGAAGAGTGTATTCTCATTTTCATTTAATTATAGGAATTTTAAATTTTTTCTCTGATTTCTGTTAATTCAAAAATGTATTGTTCATTTTCCAAGTATTTTTCTAGCATCTGTAGTTTGTCTGTTGCTTCCTACTTTTATTTCATTGTGGTCTTATATGAAGAATTAATTCTGCCAGAAAATGGTAGCACATGCCTTTTCTCCCAGCACTCAAGACAGAAGCAGGTGGATCTCTGTGAGTCCAAGGCCAACCTGGTCTGCATAGTGAGTTACAGGACAGCTAGGGCTACACAGTAAAACCCTGTCTCAAAAAACAAAACAATACGAACAAAACAAACAAAAAATTAATTTGTTTTTTAGTATTTGTTAAGTATTGAATTGTAGCCTATGATGTGATCAGTTTTGGAGACAGTTTCATATGCCACTGAGAAGAATGCATATTCCCTGTCAGGTAGAATAATCTACATCCATTTGGCTGATGGCGTATTGTGGTTCTGAGGTTTCTTTAGACCTATTTAAACATGAGAGTTGGTATTGAAGTCCCCACTACTGTATCAGGGACTGTATGTTCTTCTATGCCTTCTAGTGTTTGTTTTACAAAATTAGGGGCTCTAATATTTGGTGCATATGTATCAATAATTGTTATATCTTTTTATTTATTTGATTTGTTTTGTTGTTGTTTTTTAAGACAGGGTTTCTCTGTGTAGCCCTGCCTGTCCTAGAACTCACTCTGTAGACCAAGCTGGCTTCAAACTCACAGAGATCCACTTGCCTCTGCCTCCTGAGTGATGGGATTAAAGGCTACCACCATGCCCAGCTTGTTTTATCTTTTTTTTGTTTGTTTGTTTTTGTTTTTTGAGACAGGGTTTTTCTGTGTAGCCTTGGTTGTCTTGGACTCATTTTGTAGACCAGGCTGGCCTCGAACTCAAAGCAGTCTGCCTTTGCCTTCCTGAGTGCTGGGATTAAAGGTGTGTGCCAGCATGCCTGGCTCTGTTATATCTTCTTGATAGGTTATTCTTTTATTAATATGTAGTAGTCCTCTTTATCTTTCCAAATTACTTTTTGTTTGAAGTCTAGCTTATCAGAAGTGGCAACTGCTGCACCAAACAGAAGATAATCAGTCTGGATATGAATTTTTAACAGGAGATCTTATCTAATTTTACTTAATATTTAGATTACTCATGATAAGGAAAAAGCAGAACGGAAGAGAAAAGCTGAAGCTGCTAGGCTACACCGCCAGAAGATCATGGCCCAGATGTCTGCCTTACAGAAAAACTTCATTGAAACTCACAAACTCATGTATGACAGTACATCAGAAATAACAGGAAAGGAAGACTCCATTATGGAGGAAGAGAGGTAAAACAAAGCAAAAGATGACTAGTTCAGAATTTTTTTTTTTTTTTAGGAAAAAAAAACAAACATACATTCTTCTGAAATAATGTTTTTCTAAAATTAAAATTAGAACAGCAAAGATAGAAACTAACCCTTTATTTTCTATGTATTGGTGTTTTTAGATACCCATTTATGTATCACCTCATATATTCCACATTGTTTTTATGGTTTCTAGGAAAAATAACTACCATTATTACAAACTGAAAAAAAATCCATAACGTAATAGAGGTGCTTTATGCTAGTTTTTCTTTTGTTTGCTCTTTAGGACAGGATCATCTTATCTGGTTTGTGGTGGTCTTGAACTTGTAGCAATCCTGCCTCAGCCTCCCAAGTGCTGAAATAAAGGCATGACCCACCACACCAATGTTTTTCTTTTCTTTCATATTTAGTTCTCTAGAAGATTTTTTTTTGAGATTTATTTATTTTTATTTTATGTTTGGGCGTTTTACCTGCATATACATCTGTGTACCACTTGTATACTTGATGCCCACAGAAGTCAGAGCGGGCACCAGATCTCTTGGAACTAAAGTTCCAGATGCTTGTGAGTTGCCATAGTATGACAGGGAATCAAACCTGGGTCTTCTGGAAGAGCAGTCAGTGGTTTTAACCGCAGAGCCATCTCTCCCACCCCATATATTTAGTTCTATAGCTTGCTTTCTCTGTGTACATTTTTCATGTTAGCACATGTAGACCCATGATGTAGACTCTGCATCATTCTTTTCCTTTGATTTTCAAGTTTTCATATGTATTCATTTATACTGAGTATTTAAGGTACACAACATGTTTGTTTATTTATTTTTTTGTGTACATATGGAGGTCAGAAGACAACTTGTAGGAGCCGTTTCACTCCTTACATCACATGGGTTCCAGGAATTAACCCAAGTTATCAGGTTAGGGAGCACTTTTATTTTACCTGCTGAACCATCTTGCTGGCCGTGATGTTTTTCTATACATATAAACAATGAAATAATTAGTTCATCAAGCAAGTACTTTATGCCGTTACTGGTTTTGATAAGAGAACCTAATACAGCTTTATTCCTTATGCTATACATAAAATACATAGATTTGTTCATTCTGAATACCTATACAATATAGCAATCTTCCTTATACTATACATAAAATAGGAAGACTTGCTCACTCTGCATACCTATAAATATGTACCTTTTGACTTCCATCCCCTCATTTCTTCTTTTTTTAAATTAATTTATTCTTTGATAATTCGATACATGTTTATCATTCATTCTGATCACACTCATTGTCTCTCCCTCCCTTCCTTATCCTTTTGCTCTTTATGGATGTATAGGCGGCCATGTGTGGATTTGTACTATTTTATCTGACTTGGGGGTCTAAGATGCCTCCTATTTTCCCTCAGAAGTCTGTCAGATAATTCTCATATGTGTTTTCTTCTGTAGTTGTGCCAGTAGTTCTCCCCGGGCAGAATCTAAACTAAATTAAATTTTAATTTAATATAATAGAAATAACTTATTTTTGAGACAGAGTCTCACTAACCCTGGCTGTCCTGGAATCACTATGTAGAGCAGACTGACCTACTCAAGGAGACCTCCTTGCCTCTGTCTCCCTAACGGTGGAATCAAAGGTATGCACTACCAGGCCTACCTAGGTGAAAATTTTAGCAGATGCTACACATTGCCATTCTGGGTGACTCTGTCATTTTCTACTTCTTGTAGTGTATCAACATGCTTCATTCTCACCAAACTAAAATTTATGAGCTATGAGTGCAGTTCAGTGGTAGAATGCTTGCTTAGCAGACATGGGGCCCTAGGTTCAATCCCTAGCACCATAGACTAAAAAGCAAACATTTTCTGGTTGCTAGTGAGTGCAAGAATGAAATCTTGTAAAGTTGGTTACTGACTTCTTATATTTGTCTTTTGCCAAATGCCTTACTATCTTTTGCCTATTTCTGTCGAGGCTTTTGCTCCTTCTTTTCTTCCTGATTATTTCTCATATTTTGTCCGTCTTTTTTTTTTTTTTTTAACACTATAAGCATTTGCCATAAAAAAAAAAAAAAAGTTCTCAATGAAGCCAGGCATGGGTCCCTCTGAGCCCAGCACTCGCAGGCAGAGGCGGGATTGCCACAAGTGCAAGGCCAGCCTGAGTCACATATCAGGCTCATATCAGTGCAACCCTATGAAACACTGTCTCAACAAATAAAAAACTTCAAAAGCAAAAGACAATTTCATTGTTGAGGAAGGCAGATTTCTCAGTATCTTAAGTTTTAGTTTTTTTATCTTAATGTCTTTTCTGTTCACTATTTTAATTACAGTTATATTGCTATATTTTCATTTTGAAAATCAAATGGTAGAGATAAAGCTAAAGTCCCTTTGGGTATTTAACCAAATCCTGCCTTCTGTGGTTATAAGTTTTATGTATATAGCTCTGCATTCAAGAGGTTTAAAAAAAAGGTTGAAAGGTCAAGGCTAGTCTAAGCTACAGTGAGTTGGAGACTAAAGCTGCACATAGTGAGAGTTTGTCTCAAAAACAAAAATGTTTTATGTGTATGTGTCAGAAATTTTATTATACTATTACATGCAAATATATGTAATCACAAAATCATGTGTTTTTGTTATTCAGCCTTTTGTTTTGTTTGCATAAATGTTATATATTTATTATATCTCTAAGGATGTGGGGCCATATGTTACTACTGAGCAGTACCCTTTGAAAATTGTGTAATGTTCTATATTACGTTAGTTCACTTACACTGATGGGTATTTGAGTTATTTATATTTCATTGGATAATTCACCATATTTCAGGGAGCTTCTTGTATAGTTTTGTAGAATGGTCCAGAATGTGACCTCTGAGGCCAGGTCACTTGGGTTAGTTAAATCTTGGTCTTACTACCTATTAATGATAAGTTTCAAGATCTGTCTCTTAGTATCTCTAGGCCTCAGTTTCTCCCTCTGGAAAAATGGAGGTAATTATAATACCTACGTCATGTTTTATTGTAAGGATTAAGTGAAAAAAAATGTGAAACAGTGCCTAGTATCATAAACCATTATAAGTACTCACTTTTATTTGTATCTTAGTATTAGGTATATTATAGATCATAAGTAAGTGTTGCTATATCATTAAAATTTATTAAGGCTTAAGTTTTTATAGTTTTAATTTCTACTAAAATAGATAACAGAAGCATAAAGGCATAATGAAAGGGACTGGACAAAAGTATTATGGTACAGTAGCAAGAGTACCTCTAGGCAGCTATTTCAAATGTTTCTGAGTAAATCTTAGTTCATGACAAAATAACAAAGGTATAAATGTGTAAGGCAACATTTAAGTGAGTAAATCTCTGTTTATAGTATGATGTTATTTGTTCAAAACGTGTGTAAGTAGAAAGCAAGCTAGGAGGAAATAAGATTAGTAGTGCTTACACCATCAAAATACAATGCTTTTATCTTCTTCTTAATACTTTATTTGACAGAATTTCTCTGATATGTGAACTACATATTTATCATTCAAATACCAATTTTCATTGATAAAGTAAATTAAAAAGAATCATAACATATATAGTGGCCTCTGGTGTATTTCTTTGTGCACTTAAAGTGAATTTTCTATTTAGAAAATTAACTGCTTAAAGCCAAAAAGTTCAGGATAGACTTTAAAGGTAATATTGTCAAATAGAATTTTTATTTATATTTACTTACTTAAAATATACCCAGCTGTAAAGACAGTGACCAAAACATATACCCTTACTTCTGGCTGTTTCTTTCAGCAGCCCCCCAGCGGTCAGCGACCACTCTAGAGTTGCTTTGGGGCCTAAACGGGGTCCAGCTGTTACTGAAAAGGAGGTGCTGACATGCATCCTCTGCCAAGAAGAGCAAGAGGTGAAACTAGAAAACAATGCCATGGTATTATCAGCCTGTGTGCAGAAGTCCACTGCCTTAACCCAGCACAGGGGGAAACCCATAGACCTCTTAGCAGGTATGCATCACAATTAATGTAGTTTCAGCCATTCCTTTTCCTGCCTGTGTAATTAGAATGAAATAAGCTTTGAAAGAGGGTTATATAAATCCTGAGTGAGGTTTTATGTAAGTCCTGTTTGGTAGATCTCATATCCACATGTGAAATAGATTAGGTTCTTACATGCTACATTGGCTACTTGACTTTATTATTTTTGTCGTTGTTTTGATTTTTGTTAGTCCTTGGTCATGTTGCTCAATCCATCTAATATTGGCTTTATTTTTATCTTGCTGAACCATTTGAAAGTAGATTGCAAGCTTCAAAACACTTCATTCCTAGGTATTACTGAATGCATTTCCCAAAACTCAGAAACAAAGCAAAATAAAAGCTTATTTTAGTTGTTTTAATGGAGAATAATCACTTTTCCTCCCTTTTTCAAGATAATAACTGGTTTGATGAATGCAGACTAATAATTTTATCCAGTGTCTCACATCGTAAATCTATCTCTGTGCCTTATGATTAGATTTATATTAAACATTTACTGCATCAAGTATTAATTAGGTAACACATACTTATCAGAAGTAGCCGCTTTATATTTTACATTCCCTTGAAGTGATGATGATAATAAACTAACATTTATTAATATTTAGCATGTTTTAGTCACTGGCTAAATGCTATGTATTTGCTTACTCCATCCTCACAACAACCTTGTGCATTAGATGCCATCGTATACATGAGGGAGTAAAGCAAAGAGGTGTTAACTGGCCTTAGGCCGTGAGTGGTGCAGTGATATCATAATTTGAAGTTTATGCTCAAAAATGTGGGGTTTTCCCCTTTTAAAGTTGTCATTTATAGTGGCTAGAGAGATGGCTCAGTAGTTAAGAGCACTTGCTGCCTTTGCAGAGGACCTGGGTTCTGCATGGCGGCTCACAGCTGTCTGCAACTCTAGTTGTGGAGATCAGTGCCCTTTTCTAGCCTCTTTGGGCACCAAGTACATACGTGGTGCACATATAGGCAGGCAAACACTCATATTAAAATAAATCTTTTTTATAAGTTGTTGTGTATTCAAATTATTCTTTAAAATTATAAGAGCAGATTTGTTCTTAAAGAATAGGAAAGCATTTCAACCACCAGTATAATACAGCTTGTACCTACTGTTCAGAATTACAGTGTAAATGACTGTAGAGTTGTTAATCCATACAGAATTCAGAATCTAACCTGTTGGCCTTGCTTCTTTCCTCTTCTTACTATTAGGAACGTATATACTGCTGTCGTATTGTTATCCCTGGACATTCCTAAGAAATAAAACTTTGTGACTAGCATTTTAGACCTGAAAACTTTCTCCACTCCCAACCCCTTAACACTTTAGAAAACATAAGTACATACTTCTTATTTATATCTTTCTGAACCAGAAATGCTGGACCCTCTTTTCATGGATCCAGACTTGGCACATGGAACTTATACAGGAAGCTGTGGTCATGTAATGCATGCAGTGTGCTGGCAAAAGTAAGTTGCCCCCTGATGTGTTCTTGAAAAAGACTAGGAATATTGACATTCACCACATGCCACAAAAAAAAAACAAAAAACATGTTTTCTCATGTCTTTCTGTTTTTCTTACTAGAATAACTAAGGCAATTTTAATTACTAATCCTGTTCTCATGATACTAATTATATTTCTATATATTGTAACCTTTAGAAAGTTCCCAGCTTACTATTTTTAGGAGTTAGGAGTATAGTATGGTAATATAGCATTGTACTAACATGCATGATGTGCTGCCCTCACTCAGTCCCTAGCACTGAAAATACACTTACTTCTTGCAAACTAAATAGTATTAATTAACACTGCTTGTTACTAGTCATGTGAGAGAAGCAGTAATCTTTATTTAAAAAAAAAAACTTAAAATATGTAGTTAGTAAAAGATATCTTTGCAGCCAGGCATGGTGGTGCCCACCTTTAATCCCAGCACTGGGGAGGGAGAGGCAGTAGACCTTTAATCCCAGCACTGGGGAGGGAGAGGCAGTAGAGTTCAAGGCCTGATCTATAGAGCCAGAGTCAGGACAGCCAGAGCTACACAGAGAAGCCTGTATTTAAATATATATATATATGCAATATGACAAATTATGATTTTATCTTGAGAAAAGATAAAAGTTTCAAATATGTAATTTCTGATAAATCTTTTGTATAGCTTACTCATTTGCCATCAGATTAGAAACATAATTTTCCATCGAAAGCCCTCAGTGCTGTAGTTGATCACTGGGAGTCTGTAGTTATGCCCACTTGCTGTTTAGGCAGAGGAAAAATTAGGATTTAACAAAGTAATTGAGATTTCTATCTGCTGTAATGTATTTTCCAGTTTATTCACACCCTAAATGGGTTGTCTGTCTCTTTCATAATTACAACATGTGTTTTTGCTTATATGTTCTAAAGATATTTATTAAGTCCAAAGTTCTAGACCTGTTTTACTCAGAATAGATCAAAGCTACCTGAGTTGTTCTAAGTGGACCTGCATCCTTGAATTTTGCAGGTATTTTGAAGCTGTGCAGCTTAGCTCTCAGCAGCGCATTCATGTTGACCTGTTTGACTTGGAGAGTGGAGAATACCTGTGCCCGCTCTGCAAGTCTCTTTGCAACACTGTCATCCCCATCATCCCTCTGCAACCTCAGAAGATCAGCAGGTACGTTTTTAACCTTTGTTCAGGTACTTGCTTTCAAACTGTCCTTGAAGCTTTAACTTGCTTTTTGCCAGATTACTGCCTTCCTTTTTACTCCTTATGGGGATTAATACCGTTCTCATTCCAAAGCTTGCATCATGCTTCCAAATGAGATTAAAGGCCCAGTTTTGGGTGTTGAAGAGAAGCAGGATGTTCATTTGTTCAAGCAGTGTGTTGTACAGATGCTTTCCACCCGCCATTGAAGCGGTCAACCCCAAAGATACAAATCCTATTGGAGAGCTGTGCACAAAGTTAATGATAAAAGTAAATACAAGCATTACATTTATCAAATCTTTGAATAATTTGTGAGCATTTAACATGTTTTATATTCTGACAGTCTGTTATTGCAATTCAACAGAATTCACTAGTTTTTAATAATTAGATCATTTCATTATATATTTTCGTATTCTTACTGTTCTTCTTGATGATAACAAAATTGCTGTCTTAGTCAGGCATGGTGGTGCATACCTTTAATTTCAGTACTCAGGAGGCTGAGGCAGGAATATTTCTGAGTTTGAGACTAGCCTGGGCTACATAGCAAGTTACAGGTTAACCCTGTCTCAGAATAAACAAAATTTAATTCTTTGATTTGTTTAAAAATCAGTTAAGTTTTAAAGGATGATTCTGTTCCACCAATGAAAATGGTTTTACTAATTTCAAAAAGTACCTTTTGCTAGAGATAGTATCACTCTGTGGCATGTGCGAGGCACAGTACCACAGAACACCAGCATGAGTTTACTATGTCATCACAACGGAGTGTGTGAGAGTGGCCAGCAGTCAAGAGGGAATTGCCTAGCTCTACTCTTCCATGTCATTGGAAAACCCAGTTTGGAACTTTCTCATTCATTATACTTGGACATGGAATTCTACCGTATACCAACAAGGAAGTATGAGAAAGAATTGCCCTTCATTTATTGAATAATTGATAAACTTTAGACAATGCACCATGAACTTGCCGTGTCTTATTTAATTCTCACAGTTGTCTACTGAAGTTAGTACTATTGTTTCCATTTAAACATAAAGAATTGGATAGCAACTGAGTGGTTTTTGCTTATTCCAAGAGAAGTTTAGAATTTGAACCCAGACCTCACTTCTAACTTCTGAAGATGGGGAAAAGTGTTTGTTTGGTTTTGGTTTTTTGAGACAAGTCTTTGATGTGGAGTTTAAGCTACCTTTAGCTCATGATCCTCTTCTCTCAGCTTCCTGAGTGCTAGGATTACAAGCATATATCACCATGCCAGCTTCTTGTTAGCTTACATAAGCTTTTTTTTACCAGGTGATTCTCCAAAACAAATAAAGGTACTTAAACATCTAATTGCTCTCTGAACTTTTAAAGAAATGCTCAGCACCTTATTTCCTTGACTTTCTTTACTAAGCTCTGTGTATATATATGTGATTTGTTTTTATTTTCAATCATATATATGTATGTATGTATGTACGTACAGGGGGGGAGAATGTGCATATATGAGTTAACTTGCCTTCAATGACCAGAAGAGGATTATGTGCCATGTTCCCCGGAGCTGGTGTTACAGGCAGCTGTGGGCGGTAGGTGCTGAGAACTGCACTCGTGCCTCTGCAAGAACACTGTGTGCTCTCCAGCCCCCAAACGACCATTCTGATATAAAATATTATACAGTAAATTTACCAAAACTCCAAAACTGCTCCAGGGAGATGCTTCAGTTGGTTAAAATGCTTACTGTGCAAGTAGAAGGACCAGAGTTCAGCTCTCTAGAACTCATGTAAAAGCTAGTCTTTGTAGCAGTTGTCTATCTCCCCATTCCTCCTATGTGGAGATAGGAAACTGAGATGGGAAACTCTGGAAGCTTGTGGGCCAGCTAGTCGGTGTGCATATCAGCAAACAGCAAAGAGATCATCTCAAACAAATTAGTAGGCACGACCAGTACTGAAGGTGCTCTTCTGATGTCTGCACATGTACTGTAGCTTGTACACACCTACATTTACACATTCACACGCCTCATATAAACACAAGGTTGTTTTTTTTTTTTTCTAAAACTCATGTTAATTATTTTTTAAGTCATAACCAATCATAATATACTTTCACTTTTGAGAATCAAAAGGGGTTGGAGAGATAGTTCAGTGATTAAGAGCACTGGCTAGATCATATGTTCAGTTCCCAGTATCCATGTAGCAGCTTATAACCAGCTGTAACTATAATCCCAGGGGATCTAGTGCCCTCTTCTGGGGTACAGATGTACATGAGGACAAAATACTCATATGCATAAATAACTATATCTTTTGTTGTTGTTCGGTTTTTTGAGACCGTGTTTCTCTATGTAGCCGTGGCTGTTCTGGATATTGCTCTGTAGATCAGGTTGGCCTTGGACTCATAGAGACCTGCTTGCCTCTGCCTCCCAAGCGCTGGGATTAAAGGAGTATGTCATTACTGACCAACTGGAATAAATCATAAAACAATAACAACAGAAGATTGTCCTTTCAATGAATTGTTATTTTATAGAGTGTATATTCCGTGAAGGAGAGGCTTACGGTAATCTAGTATGAGCTGCTGAGCCACAAGAAATACCAAGGAAACACTCGAGGCTAGCCAGTGCCCGACATTACAGACAGACAGCTTGTCTCTGAGATGATGACTTTGTAGAGATGTGAGTGATGGTAAGCAGCTGCTTTTCTCCAGAGAAAGATAGATTTACAAGAGATAAACAAAAGCAAAGGCCCCAAGGTACTAACATAATCACCATGTTCTAGGCATAGCAAAAAGGTAGCATGCCCAGATGGGAGTAGTAAAGAGCCAAATCATAGGAGGCTGACACAAAAGGTTAGACTTGTTTAATTTTATATACAGCAGAAAACCACTGGTCTGTTTTGAGCAGAGGGATAATGGAATGCAATTAATAGTTTTAGAAGATCCTTCTGGTTGTTATATGGTAAATTCATACTTAAAAAATCAAATAGAAACATAAGCAGAAGGCTCCCAAACACCTTTAATACTAACATTTATGAGGCAGAGGCAGGCAGAGGCAGAACTCCTCTGGGAATTCAAGGCCAGCCTGGTCTATATAGTGAGTGAGATCCAGAACAGCCAGGGCTACAGAGAGAGAGAGAGACTGTGTCTCTAAAATCCTAAGTAGTCAAAGCAAAAAAGTAAAAGGGAAAAGAAAATAGTTCATGTGAGGGATGGTAGGTCTTTCAGGAGGGTAGTGGGTAGAGGTAGAAAGAAGTGATCAACTTGGGGTATGTTAGAACCTGAAACCTGTAGATTGAATATTCAGGAATAGGATGAAGTGACAACACCTAGTTGTTGATGAGTAACCATGGTGGTATTTTTTATTTTCTGGTATTTTATTACTTCTCAGTCATAGATGCATGCTTATGTCTTAGTCATTGTACCAATTACATTTTTTAGTCACATTTCCATGAACTAGAATGTTAATAAAATGAAGGAACTTGATATTTTTATTTATTTATTTTGAAATGAGGTCTTACTATTTATCTCTGGTTGTCCTAGAACTCACAGAGATCTACCTGCCTCTGCCTTCCAAGTGCTGGGATCAAAGGTGTGCGCCACCACCACTCTTGCTGATGTTTTTAGTATATCCATTTATTCAATGAAAGACTCCACAAGTGTAGCCCGTAGAATGACTTTGTACCAATTGAATTGATCATTCCTAAATGCCATTTTTTTTGTAGTGAAAATGCAGAGGCTCTTGCTCAACTTTTGACCTTGGCACGGTGGATACAGACTGTTCTTGCCAGAATATCAGGTTATAAAATGAAGCATGCTAAAGGTTTGTGGAAATCTATTTGTACTAGATATGTGAAAATTGTTTCTAAATATTTAACTTTTTTTAAAATTTTATGTTTATGAGTGTTTTGCCCACACGTATGTCTGCGAAATACTTACGAGTCTAGTGCCCTCAGAGTCCAGAAGAGACATTGGCTCTCTAGAATTGAAATTGCAGACCGTTATGAGCTAGGCCCTCTGGGAAAGCAGCCAGTTCTCTCAGCCATGGAGCATCACTATAGTCCCCTAAATCTTCAGGGTTTTGGGTTTTTTTTGTTTTTTTTTTTTTTTACAAGTAATTGTTGTGCTAAAATGTGGTTTGAAAATACAGATTTGTTGGATATCAGGAAATAGAGATTTGAATCCAACACTTGTTGGCTGTCAGTTTACCCAGTTCAATCATTTTTCATACTGGAAAACAGAATATTATGTAATATTCTGTCTTAATAATAAAAATTATTAAAGCTGTTATGTCTACAGCTGAGTAGTAAATATTGCTGTGGAAATACACTTAGAAAAATAAAATTTAAAGATCACTTAAAATGTTTGTTAAAGAGGGGCTAGGGAGATGAGTCAGCAAGTCGGGTGCCTGCCGTGAATACGTGAGGATCTGAATTTGGATCCCTGACACATATGTAAAAGCTGGGTGCTGCAGGGAAAGTGATAGATGGATCCTAGGAGCCTGATGGCCAAAATGGTGACCCCCAGGTTCAGTGAGATGGAAAGTGGTAGAGACAGGTGCTTTATGTTCTTCTCTGCCTCCTCACACACACATAAGCACATACATAAGCTGTATACACACTGGTACACGCACGCAAATATACCCCACCATGTGTTTACAAAATTGTTGAAGAAAAGTCTTTATTAGGCTATAAATCAATAAGTGAAAGCAGTGTCCAGTTTGTATAATTTGATTTTGTGTGTTTAAGAAGGGTTCTGGCAATCTTGTCCAGGCTTTGCTCCAACTCCTTGGGTTTAAGCAATTCCCCTGCCTCATCCTCTCCATGACTGGGGCTATCCACAGATGCATCCTGCTTTAAACTTTTACTTGAGGATCTCTCTTGGTGGCAGGAGAGAACCAAGTCCTTTAGGCTGCCCTCTGGACTGGCCCTGTGGCCCCGCCACATACCTGGTGTGCGTGCATGTGAACAGAAACACACTCACATGCATATACACACTAAATAAAATACAAATGCATTTTTTAAAATGAAAAGAAAGTGAAATAAACAAAAGTTACTGATGAGGCAAAATAATCATTGCCTATGAGGTGAAAAAGCAAATAAAAAAACCAGTATGTGTGACATTTATATGTAAAAAGAATGTCACCTCGGTGTTATCTAGGTAGAGAAATTAGGCTATTTACTACCCACTAGCATTTCTGAGGGGATTATATATGGTTTAAACAGCTAAATGGTTGATTGTCAAACTAAACTTAGTCATGATTTTTATTCCCTTTTTAATTTAATTTATAAGGAGAAACTCCAACAGTTCCTGTCTTGTTTAATCAAGGAATGGGAGATTCTACTTTTGAGTTTCATTCCATCCTGAGTTTTGGAGTTCAGTCTTCGTAAGTATCTGAAGGGTTAAAAGGGTTTGTGAAGTTAGGGTGTCACACTTGGGAGGCAGAGGTGAGTAGGTCTCTGAGTTTGAGGTCAAATAAAAATTGGAACTAACCTCCCTTTTTTTCTTCCCTTTTTCTTTATTTGTAAAACTGTCTTGTTGTCCATTTTTTTCTCCCTAAAGTTTTACTTATCTTAGTAAAATTGAGATTGAGGAAACTTGAGATTTTTTTAGCAAAATATTACTGTTTGTATATGTAAATATGTATGCGTACTTGGTGGGCTGGGGACCATGGCACTCAGGTAGAAGCTAGAGGACAACAGTGGGATCGGTTCTCTCTGGGGAACAAACCCAGACTGTCAGGCTCCACAGCAGACCTGAAGTGACGGGAAAGAGGCTGCTCCCTGCTCCCTGCTTCTGGGTAATCAGTTTTGACAATGAACAACAGCCAAAGCTATAAGGGGATCAGAATTTTAAGACTTCACTTCCTATCACATTTAGTTTGCCTGTGACTTTCTGGGAAAAAAAAATTCTGCCACTCTACCCTCAGCTTGTTTCTCATGCACAGTTGGAAGTGCCCTGCTCTATCTCAGTGGTGTAAGAGATACTTTGAAAATACGTAATGTCTCAGAATAGGTTTATTATTTTGTGCGTGTGACCACCTCATACTTTGTCTACTAACGATCCTTTTTCATATTGCCCGTCTTATTGCTGTTTAAATACTTGTTAAAAGTAAAAATTTGGAAAGCCAAAAAGTGCTTGTTGGTGTTACCTGTCATTCATATTTGCAGCATGAATGTGCACACACACACTGTCAATGCAGAAATACTTTCTATACTTTTCAGAATACCAAAGAATTGAGACCTTCCTCAGAAATGTATTCTTTCTCTTCAGTCTGTCCCTTAGTTCACACCTGGACCTTTCCAGATGTGCTTATTTACTGCATCTTTTGCTGCACAGTTATATGGGCATTGCTACTTTATAAGAGATTTTTCTACCTTTAGAAAGAACAGTTTGGATTTCCTTATTTTTTTCTTACTGAAGTCTATAAAAGCTCTAACCTCTAGTTTGCCAAAGAATACTTTATTCATATTGATGTTTAATTTGATAGTCAACTAAATTGGATTAAGAAACACCCACGACACTAATGAGATACACATGGGTCTGTCTGTGGGCTTTTTTAATGATTTATTTTTTAATAATTTATTTTTATTTTATGTATATTAGTGTTCTGCCTGCATGCATGTCTGTGTGAGAGCGTCAGATGCCCTGAAACAGGGGTTTACAGACAGCTGTGAGCTGCCATGTGGGTGCTGGGGATTGAACCAGGGTCCTCTGGAAGAACAGCCAGCGCTCTTAACCACTGAGCCATCTTTCCAGCCCCTTAAGATTTATTTTTATTTTATATGTATGAGTGTTGTCAGCCTCCATGTGGGTGCTGGGATTCAAATTGGGGTCCTCTGGTAGGGTGGCCGTGCTCTTAACCTCCACCCCAGTGAGGGCCTTCTTCAGAGGATTGACGGGGGGAGACCACATTGGGTGTTGACATTAGCAGCCAGGGCTGAGTGACTGTACTAAAAAAACAGGGAAAAGGGAGAAAGGCAGCCATGTCCCCCGTATGTGGACAGCCAGCTTCACGCTCCTTCACTGCTCTGTGAGCTGCCTCCTCCAGTATGCCCTCCCTCCGTGATGTAGCTCTTGACGTCGTAAGCCTGGCTCCTTCCGTAGGAGCTTTTTGTCAGGTATTTGGCCACAGCAGTGACCAAAGTCACTGACGCACTTGATATCAAAAGGAATTGTTTCTGCTGCTTTCTGACCTAACAAGGTTTTTAAGAAAGCAGCCCTGTTTTCCAAAATACTGCAAGATTTTCTTTTTGTTTTATTTTTAGAGTGAAGTATTCAAATAGTATCAAGGAAATGGTCATTCTCTTTGCCACAACAATTTACAGAATTGGACTAAAAGTGCCTCCCGACGAACTAGACCCACGAGTGCCCATGATGACCTGGGGCACATGTGCTTTCACCATCCAGGCCATCGGTAAGCCTAGTTATAAAATGAAGAGAAAGATGCTTTGGAAGTCTCAGTGAGGCAGAATTCACATCGGTTGACCAGACATGTTTTTCCCCTATGTTGACTTGGAAGAGTTTACTGTATTTTAGCACTTGCTAGTATTCCAGTATACTTCGGTGGCCTGACATGTTTTAATATTTATATCTTTTTCACCTGCCGTATAGTCTTGCATGACGCGTTAGTATCTTGAAGGATAGCATGAAGCTGCAGTCAAACAGTGGCAGACTTACGACACTAGATCAATAGCAAATATAAATGAAGAAGATCTACTCAGTATTTTACAGGAATGTTGTATATTTTGAAAGAAAAAGAAAATAGAATCAGAGTCACAAACAAACAAAATTTCCTGGAAGCAGGGTGAGGTGGTCAGGAAAGACAGATTGGCAAAACTAGGTCTGAGTGAAAACTTGACAAATGTTTCACCATGTTGAAGGTTTCCCAGAGAAAGACAAAGTAGGCAAGAAGCACTGACGTTTGTAAGTTGGCGTGGTGTTACATACAAGATAGTGTGTCTCTTTCATATCATGTTTATCCAAATCAGTCTGGAGTTTTCTTCTTCAGTACAGTTTTTTGGTCACAGTTTTTAATGAAGTATACTACATTTTCATTACTGGGTCCCTCTTTGTAACAATATTCTATGTCACAGTTTAGATTGAGTAACATGCATAGACTTTCTTCTCTAAAACTTTCTTGCTTTAGTCTCAGGACAGAGTTTAGGAGGCACTCACAAACCTGTTACTTAAAGCATGAGTATAGAATAATGCAGTTATGTATTTACTCAGGTTAAGGTCAGCATGGGCTGCATAGTGAAACCCTCTCTTAAAAAACAACAACAAAGTAAAACAAACGCACAGTTAAAACATATAATTGTGTAATTATTTTTTTATTTTATTTTTTATTTTATTTTTTTAAGAAAACTTGTTGGGAGATGAAGGAAAACCTTTATTTGGAGCACTTCAAAATAGGCAGGTATGTATATTCAAATAGATTTCAGTAGTTTCTGGGATACTTTTTTTAGAGAGGGGATTCCATAGCTTATTTATCACTGAAACATCTATACTCCCTCTTCTGTTAATAAAATCAGGACGTAGTTTGTGCGGCATTCTGCAGTTTTAGGAAACGTGGTTAGTGCTATGTGCATTACAGAACTTTCTCAATTTCAGTAGTTAAAATAACACATGGATTTCAGGTAACCTGACTACTTTCCTGCCCTCCTCCATATTGCCTAAAACCAGACACATCCTGTATTTTCTTCTCACTGGTGCTTCACCATATAACACCAAATATTGATGGGTTCTGCCCTTGAGAGATAATCATACTGAGTTAATGACACCCAGGGCAGGGTAGATGGCTCGATGGGTAAAGACACTTGCCACCACACCTAACAAACTGAGTTTGATCCCCAGGGTATACATGGTAGAAGGAGAGAACAAATTCACCCAAGTTGTTCCTGACCTCTATATGTGCTACAACATACACACACTGTGTTTATTAGGTTTCTATTGCTGTAAGAAAACATCATGACAAACAGCTACTTGGAGAGGAAAGGGTTTATGTCAGCTTAGAGTTGCAGTCCATCAGGAAAGGAAGTCAGGGCAAGAGCTCAAGGTAGAGGCCTGGAGCTTAGCAGAGACTGGAGGATCATTGCTTACTGGCTTACTACCCCCAGCTTGTTTAGCTTGCTTTCTTACATACCTCAGGACCACCTGCCCAGGGGTGGCACCACCTACAAGTTAATTTAGTGGGGACATTTTTTTAATTTAGGTTTCCTCTTCCCAAATGACCCTAGCTTGTGTCAGGTTAACCCAAATAACCAGCAAGTGTACACACACCAAAAAAAAAAAGGGGGAGGAGGCAACCATGGGGGTCTGTGAAATGTTCAGTGGGTAAATGCACTTGCCACTAAGCTTGACTATCTGAGTTCAGTCTCTGGGACACACATAGAAGGAAAGAACCTACTTCTGCAAGTTGTCTCTGACTTCCATGCAAGTGTGTGCATACACACAAAATAATTTTTTTCATAGAAAAACCTGGTAACCAGTAAGTATTCAAGAAACGTGTTTTGCATTGGCCTAGCGTACATGAGGCCCTTGATTAAATTCTCAGCACCAATAATAATAACGTAATAATAATAATAATTCTTGCCTGTGTCTTCAGTCATTCTTGCCCATAGCCCCAAAGAATCATGAAATGCTCCTAGGTAGTTATGTTCTTATTTTGTTTTGTTTTTACAAATGTGTGCTCAGTAGCGCCATGAGAACAAAATGAGCACCTGCAGAGGCTCCCTAGACCATTGCCTTGTTAGACATTTCCCTTCTCATTTTCTGACATGGGGTAAAAGAAACTCAAAGTCCACACTGTCTCCCTGTAGTTCCCATCCTGCTCCTGGAAAGAAGGTGTATTTCAGTTCTGTGTGTTCTTAACTATCATCATTTTAGAATTTCTAGAAATACAGTTTGCACACAAATCAACAGACTAATTAAGCCCCATGTTTAAAAAATTGAATCTGGGGGACTAGAGAGATGGTCCAGTGGTTGAGAGCACTGCTTGCTCTTCCAGAAAACCTAAGTTCAGTTCCAAGCACCCACATGGCAGCTCAGAGCTGTCTGTAATTCTAAGATCTGACATCCTCACACAGACATACATGTAGGCCAAACACCAAATAATTAATTAATAAAATTAATTAATTACTTAAGAATATTGAATCTGGAAAACAGAACAAAACTGAGAACTGACATGATCATGACTAACATTTCTAATTTTTAGATTTTTTGCTCATTTATTTATTTTTAAATGTTGGTGTGCTCTGTCTACATGTACACTTGCATGCCAGAAGAGGGCATCAGATCCCTTTATAGGTGGTTGTGAGCCACCATGTGGTTGGTTGCCTGAAATTGAACTCGGGACCTTTGAAAGAATGGGTAGTGTACTGCTGAGCCATCTCACCAGCCTGACTAACATTTCTTTTTAATGGAAAAATCAGAAATATAATGATATAAAACATTTTTTATGTTCTAAAAATATTGTAGCTGGGTGTGGTGGTGCTGTCCTTTACTTCCAGCACTTGGGAAAAGGAGACAGAAGGATCTCTCAGTTCAAGGCCAGCCAAGAATACATAGATAGATAGACTCTATCTCCAAAAATAAAAAAAGAAAGAAAGAAAGAATATTGTAATTGGTAAAGTATATACTCGGCTAGGATTGGTGACTTATCATCCTGACCTAATTGTCATCTTCCCGTATTTTATCCTACCTCTCCTACAATCTAGCACAATGGTCTGAGAGCATTAATGCAGTTTGCAGTTGCACAGAGGACTACCTGCTCTCAGGTCCTGATACAGAAACATCTGGTTCGACTCCTTTCAGGTAAGGACTTTTAATTGTTATGTGAGTATTTATATGTATTTTCTTCTGCATTTATGGCAGTATATTTAAGTTAGGAAATGACATACTGTGCTAATTTTGAAGATTCACTGATGAAATCCAGCTGCCTGCAGCAGACTTGCCAACTGATATGCAACTACCCCATAATGATTGCAATATTTTAAAAATGTATGCTCTGGGAGCTGGGTGTGGTAGCACACAGCTTTAATCCCAGCACTCGGAAGGCAGAGGCAGGTGGATTTCTGTTAATTTGAGGCCAGCCTGGTCTACAAAGCAAGTTCTAGGACAGCCAGGGCTGTTAAGCAGAGAAACCCTGTCTTGATATGCAATATATAAACAAACAAACTATAGTTTATACTCATTACTTCTTTTTTATAAACTCTTACCTGTATTAATATGTAGTGGCCCTGTTTGAATTTGTGTCTTGAAATGTTTTTATTTCTTTATCAGCTTAAGAAAGTAACTTCTGAGAATAGCAGTGTTTGCTTCACAGTGACTCACCTGCAGGGCTTTGTTCCTTGCTTTCCTGGGTTTTAGGTGTGCTGATAATAATGTGATATTATTTTATGGTTTTGTTTTGAACCCTGGTCCTCAGCCTCTGCTTTCTTAGTGCTAGGGTTATAGGCATGTACACCCATGCCTGGCTTATTGCTTAGGCTTTTTGTTTCTTTGTTTTATGTGTATGTGTGTGACATGTGTGTGTCCATATATGTGCTGGTGCTTGTAAGGAATGGGGAGAGAAGTGTGCACAGAAGTGTGGAGGCTAGAGGACAACTTTAGGGGATGTCCTTTCTCAGGCCCTCTCTACATTTTTTTTTTTTTTAATGTTTTTAAGTCAGGGTCTACTGATGGCCTGGCACTTGCCACATAGGCTAAGCTGGCTGCCCAGCAAGTCCCAGTGATCCACCTATCTCCACCTCCTCACCATCGGGGTAACATATGCCAGTAAAACCCCACTTGGCTTTTAATTCTGGGGCCCACGCTGCCTGTGTGGCAAGTACTTTGCTAGACTGAACCATCTTGAAGGCCCCATAATACAGGGTCTTTTCTCTTTTAGGTAATTGGGAATGTTTGAGAAGTTTTAGGTAATGATGTTCTGGAACTAATTGCATATACATAGGAGGAAGTAAAAATTAGAGGAAGCCCTTGCATGTGGATGCAACAGCAGAATTAAGGAGGGAATCTGGTTGGATTGTGTAAGGGCAAGGTTTGAACAGAAATGATTGACAGAAGTATGAGAGAAATACGGAATTCTAGAGACCTCTATTTTTGTAAAGTGATATTATTTTTGAAATGTATGTGTAGATATCAGACAACAACCATAGAATGTTGTGCCCTTTGAGTCATGGTCTCTCATTTGTCTGAAGCTCATCAGTTAAGCTAGACGGACTGGCCAGTAAGCCTCACGAACTCTCTTCTCTTGTGACAGAGTTACAAGTGCTTGCTGCTAAGGCCAGCATTCTTCTCACAGACTTGGGTCTCATGCTCGGAGGCAAGCGCTATATTGACTGAGCCATTGCCCCAGCCTGAATATCATTTTTAATAGATCGAATCTGTGTAAAACAAACTATTCGTTGCTAACTGATACTGTGCTGTGATCTTATTTTATAATTTCATTTCTTTTTGACATCATCTTTAGGGACTAGAGAACTAGCTTCTAAGATCACTTCCTGCTGTTTCAAAACTAGAGATTCCTTCCCAGGTGCCTCCCAGGTTCTTATAATTCTAGCTCCAAGGAATCTGATGCTCTTTTCTGACCTCAGTGGGTACTTGCATAAATGTGTGCATACACACAAGTAAATAATTAAATAAGTAACCACCGTTTTTGAGAAAATCATCCTCCCATTTATGTCCATGGTCATAAACCAGTAAGAGACAAGAACTGGGGATGTAGCTAACTGGTGGAATGCTTGCGCAGCAGCGTGAGGACTGGGCATGATCACCAACGGGGTGTGCCACCACTGCTGGAGATGCTAACACAGAAAAGAGACCTGGAAATACCAAATAGCTTGTCAAGGACACTCAGCTTGTTAGTGCAGAACCCGATGATCATTGTAAGGCAGAGAATAATAAATGACACTTACTGGTTATTATATGCCACACCTAGGATAAGTTCTTTAGAAGTCTGTGTCAGTGAACTCCTCAGCAATCTATAGACTTAGAGAAGTTAAGCTGCTTCCCTGTGACAAATAGTCAGCACTGGAACCCCAGTCTTGTCCAAAAATCATGATCTTAATATTTATGCTTCTTCCTTAGAATATTGGAATTGAGGTTAAGAAATTAATGTCAGGGCTGGAGGGATGGCTCAGAAGTTAAGATCACTGGCTGCTCTTCCAGAGGTCTTGAGTTCAATTCCCAGCAACCACATGGTAGCTCCCAACCATCTATAAAGAGATCTGGTGTCCTCTTCTGGTGTGCAGGTGTACATGCAGACAGAACATTGTATATATAATAAATAAATCTTAAAAAAAAAAAAAAAAAGAAAACACAGAAAAAAATTTAAAAAAAAAAGAAATTAACATCAGCTGGGTGGTAGCACGAGTCTGTAACCCCAGCACTCGTTAGGCAGAGGCAGACAGATCTCTGTGAAGTCAAAGATAGCCTGGTCTACAGAGTGAGTTCCAGGACAGCCAGGACACAGAGAAAGCCTGTCTTGGGTGGGGGTCAGGGGAGAATAAAAAGAAAGAGGAGAATCTCTTCTCCCTTAGTTTTAAAAGTAATAGCTGTATTGGAGCTGGAGAGATGGCTCAATGGTTAAGACTGTGTTGTTGCAATAAAAAATTTGTTTTGGGCTAAATAATATTTATCATTGCCCTAAGATTATCACGGTGGTATGATTTAACCTGCTAGCACAAAAGACACAGACACCTGTTAGATTTTATAATTGCCTTAGTTACCTGTCTGTGCCTACCTAATGTCTGTTTTGCTTACTATATGCCCTGTTCCTAATAAAGGGCTTTGTTTTGTATTTGTTGAACAGCACAGAAAACAGGACATGGGAAATGAATAAGGGATATTTTACATCTTTTAATACAGAATTTTACGAGAGATGTTTACCCCCAACTGATTCCAGACAGCCCCAAAGCACTCAGTACTACGAATATATTGTTATTAAGCAATGGCCTCATGCTGTTTTCAACATTTATGGTGGATATTTGTTGTATAGGTCACTTTCAACCTGTTTGTTGCTTTCAAAGCTTACCATAACACATATTTATACACTTGTATTGCTCTGTAGGTCAGAGACATGAAAATTACAAAATGCATTAGCTTTAGTTGTAAAAGCTGAATACAGGGGAAATCTAAGGCCAGTAAGGTTGGTTGTTACATTGTTCTCTTAAAGACAGACTAAATAGGCATGATATTAAGCCAAGTCCTAAGTGAGTCCAAGGTATATTATTAACTTGGTTGTAAGGTCCAGTTAAAGTTCCACTCTCTTTGAGAGCAGGAAGTATTTTCATTAAAAGTCTATACTTCCTCCCAATATAATCCATATAATCTAATTTTGTATAGGAAAGTTTTCTTTTCATTTTCTCCCCATTTTTCAATCTATTTACCTATCTGTCTGTCTGTCTATCTAACTATATTTATTTTTTTTTTGTGTGTGCATTGGTATTTTGCCTATGTATATGTCTATATGAGAGGATCAGATCCCCTGGAACTGAAATTACAGACAGTTGTGAGCTGCCATATGGGTACTGGAAATTGAGCTCAAGTTCTCTGGAAGAGCAGCCTTTGCTCTTAACCACTGAGCCATCTCTCTAGCCCCCCAGGAAGGTTTTCTATGTCATCAGTTCCTTTGCAAGCTCTCTCTGCTCACCATCCTAAATCTGTTCACGTACAGAACATTTAGGAATGTTCAGTTGGTGGAAAAGTGATAGAGGGAATATTTTTATAAAAGCTATTCTTCTGGGGCAGAAGTTAGTTAGCTCTAGCATAACATACATAACACACTGGCTTCAGTTGCTTGTACACAAAGCAGGTCATTCATTCAGCATTTCAAAAGTGGAACGTGGAGGCTGCTAGGGAGTGAACCTGAGCCTCACACATGGTCAGTATGTACCCTTGTTTCTAGCAAATATTTCTTGAGCAATCTCTATTTCAGTTTTTCTCCTAAGTTTTGTTTGTCTTTGGTCTTTTGAGTCAGGGTTTTTCTGGTTAGCACTGGATGTTTTGGAACTCACTCTGTAGACCAGGCTGGCCTTGGACTCACAGAGATATACCTGCTTCTGCCTCCCGAGTGCTGGGATCATATGGGTGCATCACCACTGCCTGGCCTCTCCTAAGTCTGACCTTTCAACTCTTAAGCTGTGTAAGACTTTCTAGTGCCTTTTACTGTTAAGTTTTCTTCTCATTATGTCAACCATATCTTAAAAGTGTGATACTAGTTTCTTGTTCTCTAGCCCCATTGTATTTTCATTTAATGCTTCCAGTTTGCATTTTATTCAAGCACGTTACTGCCTCACTGACTGAATTACATTCCCTTTTGTTTTAGTTGTTCTTCCTAACCTACAATCAGAGGATACACCATACCTTCTATCTGTAGATCTATTTCATGTTCTGGTAAGTGTCCAGTAAAATGATTTTGAAGTCACCAGGTTTATAATTTCATGATTTTTCTTATTTAAATTTATACATTCTGTAAAAATAATACATTTTTTATGTCCAAACTGTTAAACTTTGGTGCTTTTCCATTCTTTTTACAAATACAGATTTCATTGAGGCAAAAGTACTTTTAAGATAAAAGCACATTTATTTTTTTAATTTGTAATTGGTCTTATAGTTGGTTATATTTGTTAATACATGTATAAAAAACTTTTTCTGATTCTGTTATGGTTCCTCCCCACTTCCTTTTTCTAACTTGTTTATATCATATGCAATGAATTATCATGTAAGCTATAAATTAAATATAATCATTAATTATTTAGTGATAGAGACCAGACCGTAAGTACATGGTCGTTTCCATAAAACACCTGTGGAGAGGTGGCAACTCTTATGAGTTTTATGTTGAACTTTTCTATTTTTGCAATCATCTTATTATTTTAACCCTGTCCTAATAAGAAAACAGTGGTAAGGTTTAAAAACATGGGTTTTGTGGGTGTTGGGTTAGCCACCCCAAACTGCCATTTGTACCTTATGATCCAGGTATGTACTCAGTAGCTATCCCCCCAACTCTCTTTTGGGTCCCCTGGGGAGTCTTCAAAGGAAGGCTAACAATTGGACCTTGCCTCAGAGTCTGCTTTTGTTGGATTGCAATGAGGTGTGTGTCAGTGTTTTTTTAAAGAATCTTCAGAATCACACAGTAGAGAACTACTCCCTATGCCCACAATAAGTAGACTCAGCTAAGGGATGCTGTTTGGTGATGGCCTTTACCTATCATTTATGGTACATTATAATTATAGTCTAAGATACTCTGTTGAGTATAACTAGGGAAAATATGGTGATTATTTAAAAAAAAATCATTTGGTACCCTTTACATTTAGTTAGGAGATTAATTTGTCTTGGCCTTTCGTGGTTAGTTATCCTGTTGGTGTCCATTTTCCTTTCATAGGTAGGTGCTGTATTAGCATTCCCATCCCTGTATTGGGATGACACCGTTGATCTGCAGCCTTCAGCAGTTAGTGCTTCATATAACCACCTTTACCTCTTCCATTTGATCACGATGGCACACATGCTTCAGATACTTCTTACAATAGATACAGGTAAAGCTCCCATCTCAGTCAGTGTTGACTGTAAGTAATATTTTTCCATGCTTTATTGGCAGAATGAATTATGCTTATTTTTAATCATATTATGTATTTCTAAGTCTTGTGTTATGTTATGTTATTTATTCACATATTTCTTACCAAATGTTACTTAAATAGGTAAAGGCAGAATAAACTGAAAAGGCTAATTAGCTGAAATTATTTGATTGTGGAGGGACTGTTAGGACCCTTTTCTTTTCTTCCAAATTCTTCATTGTCAAAGTCTCTCCAAGTTTATTCCTACCCACACACATTCTGCCTTTCGCCAAGCTTTCCAGGAACCCATTCTTTCATCTACAATGATAGTATGTTTCTTACCTTATAGCTACAATAATAGTATGATTTTTACCTTATAGCATTGCCATAGGTGACTTTATTTCATAGTTATTTGTTGCCCATTCCACTCCTTGCCCAGCTTCTCCTTTCTTTCCGTTCTTCCTTTCTCATGTGTGTTTCTCGATTACAGCGTACACTTATATTTCAAAACCATTCCTCTTAGCCTCAATTATCTGGCAACCTTTGTTCTCCCCTATAAGTACTCATTAAGTGTTTTTGAATTATGACTCAAATTACACGAATATAATATAACATCAAATTATAAGTTTCCTTTTAGCGTCAAGTCCTAAGTAGCAGATGGTAGGTGATGGCGTGGAAGGTAAAGTGTACTTGCTGTGCAAGCGTGAGGAGCAAAACCCACACAGAGGCTACACAGGTGTGTGGGTACCACGTTAGGAGGCTGAGACAAAGGTCCATGGAGCAAGCTGCCTTGCTAAACTAGCTGGAATTGGCAAGCTCCAGCTTCAGTGAGAGACCCTGCTTCAATAAATAAATAAGTGGGAAGGGATCAAGGAAGACATTCAGTAAGCTTTGGACTTATACATGCATGCACAACATGCGAACACACACATACATATAAGCATGTATACCATATATCATATTTGTACATGTCAGACAAACAAACAATAAATAAATAAGTGAAGTCTGGGTCTATATAACAATAATTAATAATAGTTACTGAAAAGTCAGGTAATTTAAAGAAAAATCAGATTAAAAAAATCATGTTAGAGAGGACTGGAAAGATAGCTCAAGTGGTTAAAGCACTGGTTGCTATATCAGAGGACCCAGGTTCAATTCCCAGCACCTATATGGCAACTCCCAACTCTGTTAACTCCAGTTCTGGGGGATTCAGCTCCCTCTTCTGGCCACCATAGGTACCATATGCATTTATTTCACTTCTAGAGAGAGAATCAATGAAAACTAAATATACTTTTACCATATGATGATAAGGGAAAATTTGGAAGCAGCCAGAGTAGCCATTAGTTGATTGATAATTTGTTGTACATGTAGACAGTGGGATATTATTCAATTCCATAAAGAAATGAACTATCCAGTCCTAAAAGTGTGTAGAAAAGATTTGAGTATATATAATAAGTGAAAAAGGCCAATGTGAAAGATACTTCATGGGTCCAACTACTGGACATTCTGGAGAAGGCAAAACTGAAGATACTGTGAGCAGAACAGTGACGTCCATGGGTGAGGAAAAGCACAGAGGCAGTGAACTAGTCCTTATAACATATATATATATGCATATATATGTATATGCATATATATATATATATGCTGTCCAAACCCATAGGATGCAGAACATCACGAGTGAACCTGAATGTACACTTTGGGTGATAGTCTTGACTCAGATGAGGGTGACCATCCAGCTCTGTTCTACCCTTTCAGTACTGAACTAGTTCTTCAGGACTTTTGCCTCTCTGCATGAACTGTTTTCAAATACCAGTTTTATTATTTTTAGTTATATGCATATGGGTTTGTGTTCTGAATGCAGGTGCGTATGTGGGCCGGAGGCATCAGAGCCTCTGGAACTATAGTTACAGGAAGTTGTGAGTTGCCTAAAGTCAGTGCTGGCAACTAAATTTAGGTCCTCTGGAAGATTGGTAAGCTTTCCTAACCACTGTTGCCTGGCTTAACACTTTAAAAACAGAGTTTCACCCTAGGTCAGTCTGTTCTAAACTCTTTGTAGCCCCAGGCTGACTTTGAACTCCTGGCAGATGTGAAAAGTTACAGGCATAAGGCATGACTTTGGGTTCAACTTAGAATCAGTTTGTCAGTATGAACTTTTGGTCAGAATAATTGTTAGTAATACACATATAATAAACAATGTGGATGTTGGTACTAGGAGAAGTTCTGCATGTGTAGGATCAGAAATATATAGACTTCTGTATATTTTGCTCAGTTTTGCTACGAACCTAAAACTTTTCCAGAACAGTTCAGTTCACTGACTTACGAGTGTATATGTATGTGTTCTACACACATTTGTGTGAGTGTGTACTTGTGCATGCGCCTGCTTCTGGAGCTAGAGGTCAGTGTTAGATGTTTTTAATCACTCTTCATTTTTGAGGCAGGGTTTCTCAGCGAACTGAGAAACTCATTGGTTAGGCGAGGGTGGGTAGCCAGTAAGTTCTGGGGACCTGTCTGTTTCTGCTCAACCGTGTGAGTAGCCATGCCCAGCTTTTAGATGGGTGCCCAGGATCAGAACACAGGTTTTCATCCGTGAATGACAGGTACTCTATCTCCTCAGCTCAGTTAACTGATGAAAAGCAAATGAATATTCTTATTACATATATGTGTTTGCCAAACTCACTAAACGGCTTGCTAGAACTCATTTCACTGTATGTAAAATTCACTTTATCCCCCTGTCCCCCCATGCATATTCACGTATACAAACTCACACAGACATACATCTACATAATTTATAAATTATTGTGGTTTTTATGCATATGCATGTTGCTGGGGATTGAATCCAGGTTCTAGGACATAAAAACATACATTCTACCACTGAGCAACACTTCACTTTCCCCCGGCCCCTGCAGCCCCAGACAGGGTTTCTCTATGTGTAGCCTTGGCTCTTCTGGACTCTTTGTAGACCAGCTGCTCTCAGAACTCAGGAAAATCTGCCTGCCTCTGCTTCCTGAGTGCTGGGATTAAGACGTGTGTGCCGCCAACACCTGGCCACTTTTATCTCCTAACTTAAATGTAAAAGCAAAACAAAACAAAATATGTTCCAACTTAAGTAGACTGTTGTATTCATTTATTTATTTGTGGAGGAAGGGATGCCTGTGTGCCATCATGCACCTGTGAGGTCAAGACAGCTCAGAGGAGTTAATTCTCTCCTTCTACTTTATGGGTTTTGGGTATAGAATTTAGGTTGTCAGACTTGGCAGCAAGCGCCTTTACCTACTGAGCCATCTTACCAACCCTGTTGACAACTTTTAAAGATGAAGTGTGTCCTTAGATTTTTATTTAGAAAATATGTCAAAGGACTGCGAGTAACTTTATGAACTTTCAAACGCATTGATACATAGACAGTTTGAAAACAATAGCTCTGTTGAAGTGTGCCATAGCAGACTGTCATAGGAAACTACAAGGCAGGCATTTTTACCTCCATTTCTACACAGTAAAGCTGTATTGAAGCCGAGGGTTCTAGTGTAAGAAACAAAGCAGTTACAGGATGTTCTGGAATCATGAATTTGAGGTTTAACACACTGGTTAGAGAAGAGATTCTTTTGGGGGAGGGGGTTGGGTCTATGTTCTCTTTTTTTTCCATTAATTAATTACTTAATTTACTTTACAGGTTTCCCGCCCTCCTCTGTTCCCAGTGCCTCCTCTCCTCTCCCTTTCTTTTTGAGAAGGGGAGGCCTCCGTAGATATGAACCAGCATATCAAGTTGCATTGGGACTAGGCGCATCTTCTTCAATTGAGACTAGACAAGGCCATCCAGTCTAGTTAGGGGGAAAGGATCTGAAGGCAGGCAGCAGAGTGAGAAACAGCCCCTACTCCCGTCATTAGGAGTCCTAGGTCTGCCCCATTCATGCTGTCTGGTTGCTGGTTCAGTGTCAGTGAGCCCCTATGGGCCAGTTAACTAACTCTGTAGGTGTCCTTGACCTTCCTGGCAGGGAGCAAATTTTTAAATCTGCCCTGCAAATCTGTCTCCAGGGCTCCCGCTTGTTCAAGGTGAAGAGGACAGTGAAGAGGCTCGCTGTGCATCTGCTTTCTTGGCAGAAGTCTCACAGCATACCGGGTGAGTAGCAGTCCCCTGGCCAGTCGCCCTCAGCGTCCCTTCAGTAAGTTCAGGTCTTTGTTCAGGAGTTTGGCAGTGTACCTTTCAGCCATTTTAATTCTTATTCTAAAATCAGCTAAGCCTCCCACACATACACACACACACACCCAAGACAGGGTTTCTTTGTGTAACCTTGGCTGCCCTAGACTTGCTTTGTAGCGCAGGCTCTCCTCGAACTTACAGAGATCTGCCTGCCTCTGCCTTTGCCTCCCAGTATGCTGGGATTTCAGTCGTGCGCCACTGCACCACGTTTATTTTGTTATTTTCATTTGTACCATAGGCTTATAGCAAAGAAATTTACTTTGATTTTTACCTTGAGGTAAAGGGCAGGAGATTAAAAGTGTTTGTTTTAAATAAAAGTAGAAAATAAGTTGCCTTGTTACAGTGACCATACCAGGAATGTATGTAAATAGTTAAAAAGATTTTCATACTTTTATTATTAACATGGGAACTAATTTTCCATTTATGTTTTAATGTGTATATACTATGTACTCACTATATATCATTTATACAGGTAATTTAAATTTACAGGAAAATTGAACAGAGAATAAAAATATTCATTTTTATTCCTCCGCACACATGTTTTTTATTATGGTGGCACATTTGTTAGAACCAATAATGTTGACATGCTATTATTAGTTGAAGTCCATAGTTTGCATTATTTTTGTTTTGCTCTTACAGCATTATGTGCCAGGGGTCTTGTTGCTCTGCAGATCACTGTCAGGTTTAATATAGGCAGTAGGAACAACAGTCATTTTTTAGCATGTCCTGTCTCTCTCTCTTTTTTTTTTTTCTTCTGATTTCATTGCATGGGTGGCGTTTGTTTTGTTTTGTTTCAGTAACAATGGGGATAAAATGAAAGCTTTACAAGCTTTGCTTTACATTGCAGGGAGAATGTTGTGAGAATCCAGATACTTTAAAGTGCTTTGTTTTCAATTGACTTTTGTTTTGTTTTGCTTTGTTTTTATCATCACCTAAGGAAACAGAGAGTGCTGGTATGCTTTTGAGTCTTCCTGGCAGAGACAGCCCATGCCCATGGCAGTCTTTGCCTAATGTTCATCAGGCTCTAGTTTCACCACCTAGCCCTGCCAAACAGGAAAAAAAAAGGAATAAAACCCTACCTGGTTAAAAATAATTTTTTTTTTAAGTTGTGGTTTTCTTTAAGGGAATGTATATACAAAAGCTATTAGCTAACTAAATACTTTTTTTTTAATGCTTAGAAATTCTGTCATTAACTAAATGTGGTTTAAACAGGGGTTGTGTTTAAAATCTGGTTTCAATCTGGTAAATATTCTGTTCTGTTCTGGAATCATTGTTTCTTAGCTTCATTGGGTGTGGTGCTCCTGGCTGGTATTTGTGGGTCTCCTTGAAGAATGGCATCATTCCTTATCTTCGCTGTGCTGCATTGTTTTTCCACTATTTACTTGGGGTGACTCCACCTGAAGAACTGTTTGCCAGTAAGTAAGAGACTGCAGTCAGAGCAGGGAATGGAGACTTGTCCTCCCTGTCCTTGTCTTCATGAGTAAGCCAACTGCTTCTGCCCTTAGCGACCCAGCATCTGTGTTCGCTCTGAACTCAGGTGCACCTGCCCAGGCTTAGTTACAAGTGAGGCCAAAAAACAGTTCGGTCTCATAAGCGGCAATTCTGCTCTTGGTTCCTGTGTATATATAGTTAAAGTCCTGTGGTTATTAAAATACCTGCATACAAGGGGCAGGAGAGAGAGCACAGCAGATAACAGTGCCAGCCATGCAAGCCTCATGACCTGAGTTCAATCTCCCACCCCATGTAATAAGCTGAATGTAGAATGGCAAGATAGTTCAACAGGTAAGGATACTTGTTGCCAAGTCTGACAGCGTAAACTCACTCCCTGAAACCCACATAGTGGAAGGAGAGACTAACTCCTACACATTGTTCTCAGACCCGCAACGTGCGCAGTGTGGTATAGTCATGTCCCCCCTTCAGTAAATAAATAAATGTAAAAAGTAACTGTTTGGGAGGGAGGACAGGGGGTATTGAGACAGGGTTTCTCTGTGTAGCCTTGGCTGTCCTAGCCTCGCTTTGTAGACCAGGCTGACCTTGAACTCACAGAGATCCCCTGCCTCTGCCTCCCCGAGGGCTGAGATTACAGGCATGCGCCACTGCACTCAGCTCAAAAAGTAAATAAATTTTTAAAAAACAGATGTGGTGGCAAGCAGTTGTAATCCCAGCACGTCTATGAAGAAATGGGAGCAGATACTGGAGAGTCACCCTGAAGTCTGTGGGCCAGCTAGCCTGGAGTTCCCAGTACAGCAGCAAAGCAAGACAGACCGCTTCCACACCTAAATTTTGTCCTCTGTCCTTCACATGGAAGCAAGCACATGCATGTACATGCACACATGCACAAGCATGCATACAATTCTTTAAAAATACCTATATGCGAGTTGGTAATTTAATCCCAGTACTCGGGAGGCAGAGGCAGGCAGATTTTGATTAGTTTGAAGGCAGCCTGGTTTACATAAAGAGTTACAGAGTTTCTAAGGCTATACAGTGAGACCTTCTCTCAACAATAAAGCTACCTATTTGGAAAATATGACTGATAGCATATACAGGAAATTAGAGATATTTGTTACCTTTGTGGAAGAGAACTGTTTGTCCAGGCAGGAACATGGCTTTATTTTATACCTTTATTTGGATTTTGAACATATAGCTATATTTAAGAATTAAAAGAGTGATCAAAAAAGGCCTTCTGGGGCTGGAGAGATGGCTCAGAAGTTAAGAGCACTGGCTGTTCTTCTAGAAGTCCAGAGCTCAATTCCCAACAACCACTTGGTGGTGCACAACCATCTATAATGAGATCTAGTGCCCTCGTTTGGCCTGCAGGCATACATGCAGGCAAATATTGTATACATAATAAATCTTTTTTTAAAGGGGGGGCTTCTGAACATCAAAAAACATGTATATTTACCAATAGCACCACTTTCTTCTTAATTTACTCATTTATAAATCTAGATGAAAGCAGAGAAGGCTTCCTTACTATGTTCTCTTCATAAGAGTCAGAATATTTGTTTGATTTTAAAAGTGACCAGAATTGTTGAATCATTTTGTCCTTTGAGAATGAGGTCACTTTGAATAACTGTTAACGTCCTTATCTTGAACGCAGTTCACTAGGCTAGGTATGATCAAGCTTTGTCAGGGTTCTCTATAAAATAGAATGTTACTCTGTGTTTAATTTCCAGTTCAGATCTCTTTCTGGCACACACAGAGCTTATCCAATAAGCTGTCATACAAAATAAAGTATTTTCTCTTGTTAGGATGCAGGTAAATATAAGGAAACATAAATATGCATGGTATAATGCCAAATGGTGATGAGTCCTACAAAGAAAAGTAAAGCTGATTATGACCAGGGTCGGAACTCTTGGAAATAAGTAGTCGAGGAAGACTCTTCTTCAAGGAGACATTAAACAAAGAGCAGCATACATGGGATCGAGCTGGTCAGAGAGTTGAAGAGTGTTTTTACTTAAGTGAAAATCAGTATAAAGGTATTGGTTGGTATAGTAAGAGAACAGTGAAGATAAGATTCCACCTGGAAATCTCGTGGGCATGGAGGTCCAGGAGGTAGCCAGATGTGTGTGCTTTAGCTGGGTCTTTATGCCACAATAAAGGCTTTGTGAGCTAGGGTGTAGCTCAGGGGTAGAGCGTGTCACCAGTCCTCAGCAAAGTAAACAGTGAGGGAGCTCCTTCGACACTCAGTAGATGAGAATAATGCGCTCATTGAATATATCTTGTTATTTCTTGCAGACTCTGCTGAAGGAGAGTACAGTGCACTCTGTAGCTATCTGTCTTTACCCACAAATTTGTTCCTGCTTTTCCAGGAATATTGGGATACTGTAAGGCCCTTACTGCTAAGGTACTACGGGGCAAATGTGATTGATGCATTTCTATCTAGTTAAAAATTGTGTTTATTTTAATTTTGGATTGGTTTTGAGACAGACTTTTGCTGTGTTGACCTCAGACCCTGCTCTCAGACTCCTCCAGGGCTCAATTTGAATTGTTTATGATTTTGAAAGGGTCTAACATAGCCCAGATTGGTCTGACTCCCTGTGTAGCTGAGGATGGCCTTGGACTCCTGGTTCTCTTGTACTGCCTTCTCAATGCTGGAATCATAAATGGCGCCACAATCAGTGCCTTTCTCTGTAATTTTAAAATCACTTTTAAAATCAGCTTTTTAATTGATTAGCATTGACTACAGAGGTAGGAAAGGACAGAGATTCTTAATCCACACATTTAAGGAGTGAGTTAAGACTAGTCTCTGAGGAGATGGGAGTCTTACTTGCTCTTCCATGGTTGTTTAATTTGTTTTCTGCACAGTTTGTATTTTATTCCAATCTTAAAACATGGTGGGGAAAGGGAAGTACTAGTAGATAGAATCACAGTGAGGACACACACACACACACACACACACACACACACACACACACACACACGTCTTCAGCCCCAGGCACCTTATAAACCAGGCATGGTGGTGCAGCACATCCCTATAATCCGAGAACTCTGGGGGTAGAGGCAAGAGGGTTAGAAATCCAAGTTCATCCTTGATTACATAGCACATTTGCATCCAGTTCTTAGGCATGAGACCTTGTGTAAAAGGAAAAAAAGAATGTAAGCTGGAAGAGTATTCGAAACTGCAGAGAATGCGGTAGAGCACATGTCAGGAGAATGGCTGAGAGAGAGACTAGCACTGAAATGACCTAGAGAGTCATGTATGCCTCCCTTTCCAAAGGACTTCCTGCCACAAAGGATGGTGGACCTCTTGTTTCCTGTCTGTCTCCCAGCCTCCACTTTCCCTACCTTCTCTCTGCCTGCACCATTTTATAATCAGTTTCACTGTGTCACTCTCAACACTCTCCCATGATTTCTTTATCCTGCTTACTTTTCTTCTTTTTGCTCATACCCAGGTCAGAAATGGGTGAATGCTAGCCTGTTTCTTACTACAAGTCTTATGCCATAGGCTCTGTGTCAGGTTTTCTATGTTACTTCTTAATTTTCCATGGCTGTTGTGGTCTCCCATACAATCAAAATGAATTGTTTTTAGGAATTAATGTCACTTTTTTTTTTTTAGTACAATCACACAAATTTTACTTTTATACTCCCAGAGTAGCTAAGCTTTGGATATGCTATCTTAATTTAAATGTTAAAAATTCTTTCAAATAGAGAGTCCCTACCATTTGTGCTATTCCTGGTACTGCTGCCTCATGTCTGCTCCGCTTTGTAAGGCTCTGAGGTGGCATCTCAGGGTTCTTTGTCATTTGGCTTCAGCTTAGGGTTAGCTAGTGGGAGGCACCAGGAGGGTGCTGGAAGCAAGGAAGAAGAAGGAAGTTGGAGTGTACTGGCCACCTCTCTCTGCCCTCCCCCCCACCCCCGGGACATCTTCAGGAGGGACTGTGGCTCTTTTGTGGCTCTAGTTAGGCCTCCAGAAGAGCCTGCTGTGACCCTGTTACCCACTGGTGGCTCCTACCCACAGCAGTGATGCCTCTCCATCCTCCATCCCCATCTTGCACTGGGGCAAATAGTTTAGGATTACTTGCCTTTTTGTCTCAAGGGTGCTTCTCAGCCCTTATAGCACTTCTCTTCTCTGAGGATTGGATCTAAAGCCTTGTACTAGGCAAGTACATCACACCAAGCTGTATGCTAAGTCCCTATCACTTGTGTTGCTACTTCCTAGTATTAAATCTCTCATTTAAATTGGCAGATGATTTTTGTTCTAAAGACTATAGTTGACAAAACCCTTGAAAAAGAATTTAGAGGAAGGGAGAGAAAAGGGACAAGATACAAACTTGTGTTTCTTTTTTTTTTTTTTTTTAAGATACAAACTTAAAGACATAGAGTGGGGAACATGAAAGGACAGAATTAGAGAGGACGGCTGATGTGGTGAATCTATAAATCCCCCTCTTTTCTTGGCTTCACTTACAGGTGGTGTACAGACCCTGCCTCCCTCAATGCTTTGAAGCAGAAAAGTGCGGTGGTCAGGTTGGTTTTACTATTTAAGTCTTTTTGACACATCCAGAACTGTGTTTCTGAATGCTTGGTTGGTTTGTGTTAATGTCTAGTCTGTCCACTTTATTCTCAGTTTGTTTCCTGTGTATCTTTCTGTTGGTCTTTGCCAGACAACAGGGTCTCCCTGTGCTGGTTTTTCTTGGAAATGGTATCTTTTCCTTCTTAGTCAGAAGCCAGACAGTGGCAGGCCTGGTCTCTAGCCTGGTCTACAGAGTGAATTCCAAGACAGTCAGGCTACACAGAGAAACCCTGTCCTGAAAAACCAAGTAGATAGATAGATAGATAGATAGATAGATAGATAGATAGATAGATAG
>NW_026585504.1:15041485-15087799 GCF_907164565.1 Psammomys obesus
TAGATAGATAGATAGATAGATAGATAGATAGATAGATAGATAGATAGATAGATAGGCAGGCAAAAAAGAAAAGACTAAAAGAAAAGGGAAACTTAAAGAGGAAAAATTCTTTTTTTTTTTGTTTGTGTTTTTGAGACTATGTTGTACTGTGTCATCTCTGCTAGCTTAGAACTGTCATGTACTACATAGCCCAAGTTGACCTCAAACTAAAAATCCTTTTGCCTTAGTTTCATGTGTGAAGCATGAGCCACCATACCTGATGAGAAGATTCTTAATGAGGCAGGCATAGTTTTTGAGAAGATTCTTAACTGACTCAAGAATTATAAAATGAAGAGCTAGAGAAATGGCTTTAAGGTTAAGAGAACTGCTCTTCCAGAGGACCTGGGTTCGATTTTCAGGACCCACGCAGCAGTTCATAACCATCTATAACTCTACTTCAAGGGTATCTAATGCTGTCTTCTGACCAAGCTGGGCAGCAGACACATATATAGTACAAAGCCATACAGGCAAAAACCCATTACATAAAATAACATTATTTTAAAAATATTTTTTTAATTATAAGATGTAGATTGATTGTTGCTTAGGGATAGATTCCCATGTTATTCAGATGACCTTCCATAGGCTGCATAAGGCTTTTACCGTCTCTCACGTGAAAGGAACAGATCCTAACCTTTGCCACTATGTATCAAGTACTAAACATTCTTTTCACTTTAGTAACTCATTTAGTCTCCAAGAATTTTGGTAGTTTCCTTGACACATGCAGGCACATGCACAGTCACTATGTAAACCAGGCTGGCCTTGAACTTGGGGATCTGCCTGCCCGTGCTTCCCAAGCGCTGTGATTAAAGGTATGCGCCATTATGCCCAGTTCCTTAATACTTACATTTAACATCTCTTAAACTGTTGAGTCTTAACAATACTGTTAAGATTCATTTAATGTTTCTCTTCTTTATTTTTTTAAAAACATTAAATTGATATGCGTATGGTTGGAATATATTCAACCCTAGTTTATAATCTGTTTACTGCGTATAAATCTGCCTTTTAAACTATGCTTCTAGGTACCCTAGAAAAAGGAATAGTTTGATAGAGCTTCCTGATGACTACAGCTGTCTTCTAAATCAAGCTTCTCATTTTAGGTAAGAAGGAAAGATGTGGGGTGGAGGGAGCACACAGTAGCTTTCCTGAGCAAGCCCTTTCCTGAGCTTGCATTTGGCCTACCCTACAACCGACGGACGTGTGGAAAAGTGGGCAGTGAAGTGTCTAGCGAGGTGGTTAGGGTGGTCACGGTGCAGCCACCCAGCCTGTTGAGACCCACGTGGGAGGGAGGAGAGAACATCCCCTGCAAGTCTTGTGAGCCCACGCGTGCCCACAGCTTCTGGGTGTGGCTTACCCGTGCAAGAGGTGACCGCTGTGCCCACTCACTGCGTTACGTTCCCTTCAAACCACACACAAGCATTCAGTTCTGTGTGCACAGAATTGACAGGGCTGCACATCCCCTTCAGCTTGCACTACCTTTCTACTATCCAAACTTTTCACCACTCCAAAGGACTTAGAACCACTAATCCCTTTCCATGCTCAGGTCTTCTGTCTCCTCATCGCTGTAGTCTGCTTTCTGTCTCTGTGAATGCAGCTGTGTAGATACATCATCACAGAATAAGAATCTTTGCCTTCTTTCACTCAGTATGTTTTTTGTGTTTTGTTTTTTTGTTTTTCTCTGTGTAGCCCTGGCTATCCCGGAACTTACTCTGTAGACCAGGCTGGCCTCGAACTCAGAGATCCTCCTGCTTCCGCCTCCCCAGTGCTAGCATTAAAGGTGTGCGATACCACCACCCGTCTCCACATATAGTGGCATGTGGCTCCTTTTTTTCACTCAGTATGTTTTTTATGCTTATCCAAGTTTGCTTCTGTTTTGGTTAATATCCCATTATGTGTATAGACCACAGTGGTTTATGTCTTCTTCCATTCACTGACACTCACATATATGATGGGGTTGTTTCTTCCTTTTAGCTATTATGAATAATGTTACTATAAACATCCATGTACAAGCTGCTGAATGAATATACATTTTTCATTTCATTTGGGTACAGGGTTAGATTTTTAATTAGGTCATGTTTGACTTTTTAGTGTCAAACCCTTTTATACACACTGGGTCACTTTACAATCTTGCCAGCAATGTATGGGACATAATTATCAGCCCCTCAGTGAACTTCCAAATAAATCTGTATATAAAATCCTAGGTTTTGGAGGACAGGATCCCTATTGTCTGTCCTGGTACAAATAAGCCACACCGGAAATATGAGCTGCATCTTCATGTCTTCTGTGCTGAGTGAAGGAATAAGGAATGGGTTGATACAAAGAATGCAAACAATGAGCTTGGTATGGTGCTAAATGCCTTTAGTCCCAGCACTCAGGTGAAGGCAAGCAGGTCATTCTGAGTTTGAGTCCACCTTGGGCTATGGACATTTGTTTGTTTGTTTTGGTTCTTTGAGACAGGGGTTCTCTGTGTAGTCTTGGCTATCCTTGATTCACTTTATAGACTCACAGAGATCCTCCTGCCTCTGCCTCTGCCTCCCTGAGTGTTGGCACTACAGGCCTGTGCCACCGCACCTGGCTGAGGTATAGACTCATGTTTCAACCTTGATAAAACTATCATAGCAGTTGTGGTTGAACTCTTCCTGCATAATGCAGTTTTTAAGCGATTGCACGCTCCCAAAGCCATGTTACTCCAACATTGTGAGCACACACGACTACACCATTATAGCAGCAGCAGCTGTTGATTGGCCACATCCGACGCAGGCTGGGTTCTAGGAATGAACCTCAGTATAAGGCCTTTTAGCAAATTGTCACAAGACTATATATTCAACAATGACTTTTCTTACTATAGCTTAATCAGAGGTAGTGTTTTAAAAATGTTTTGTGCTGCTGAAGCTTAACCCTGCTGAAGCTTAAGCCCAAGGCCTTAGACATACTAAACATACATAATGTCATTAAACTTCATCTAAGCTCAATCAACACTTTTGCATATCACTATATTCTGCTATTCTTTATTCTTTGAAAATTTCATGCATGTATACGATGTGCTCTGATCATATCTACTCTCCACTACTCTTCTCCAATTTCCTCGGGTCTCTCTGAACACATTTCCCTCCAAACTGGACACTCTCTCACTGTTTTTTACCTCACAGAGGCCTATTAGTGCCACTGATATGGGTGTGGATGTTGGGGATAGGCAACTTACTAGTGGCTCCACCCACCCCCCAGTGCCAAGAGAGGTGATCCCTAGCAGCCACCAGTTTCCAATAACTCCTCAGTTGCGGCCTGAGTAGCCCCTCCTTACTCCATGCTGGATTTTATTTGTATCTTATGTGCATGAGTGTTTTGGCTGCATGTATGTATGTGTACCATGTACATGCCTAGTGTCCATGGATACCAGAAGAGTGCCTTGGATCCCTGGAACTAGAGTTACAGATGGTCGTGAGCCACCATGTGGGTGCTAGAAATTGAACCTGGGTCCTCTCTGCAAGAGTAGCAAGTGCTTTCAACCACTGAGCTGACTCCAGCCTCATGTTGGAATGTTTAACTAGCTTGATCTTGTGCAGGTAATGACAGCTGCCATATGTTTATGTACACAGCAGCCATGCCAAGATCAGGAGACAGCACTGTAGCTGACCTTTACTGCTTTGTGGGTTCTTCTTTTGCCCGCCCTTTATCCTCTTGGTGTCACCCCTTAACACTAGGTAGGAGAGAAATAAAGTTAGAGAGGAGAGAAGAATCAGGAAAATCCCTGAGGATCCTTTAAAAGGCCAGGCACACCAGATAAGTCACACTACATGGGATTCCACAGTGCTTGTTGGGGGAAGGTTAATGTGCATGCACCGTCTGTGTCTGGGTCATTTCAGTTGCTTATTCCTGCCATGTTGAGCAGTTCTAGGTATTAACAACTACCCTCTACAGTAATAAACTTCTCGCACCAAATACAGGTCAGGCACAGGAGGCTCTCAGGCATAGGCAAGCTTAAGCTGGAGACACTGGGGTCCATCACTTGTTGCAGGAGGTTGAGCTAGAGCAAAATTCCTGATCAATAGAGCCTGGCTCAGGACGCTGTGCTGACTGGGCATCTGAAACAAGATTCTTTGGCATAGGCCTGCTCTAAGTGGGCCTAAGTCAGAATTTGTTTTGTTTTTATTTGTTTTTGAGACAGGGTTTCTCTGTGTAGCTCAGCTGTCCTGGACTTGCTTTATTATACCAGCCTGGCCTTGAACTCACAGAGATCCGCCTGCCTCTGACTCCCCGAGTGCTGGGATTATTGAGCCCAACCAGGAATTTTTTTAAAGAAGTTATTATTTGTTAATGTATGTATATATGCCACATGTATGCAAATGTCCATGGAGGCCAGAAGAAGGCATCAGATCCTTTGGAGTTGTAGTTATAGGCAGTTGTGAGGTGCTAGAATGAACTCAGATTCTCTGGAAGAACAGAAAGCTCACTTAACTATTGAGCCATCTCCCTAGCCCCTTAATCAATTTTTTTAGAGTCCCCTTAAGGTAAAGTTAATGAGCACTCATCTAATTAAATGTCCTTTTCTTTTAGTAGCTCTCTTTGCTGAGTAGGGTGAGTGATGGAAACATGCTTTAATGCTAAGTAGATATGTGATCTAGTTCTTGTTTTTCTAACACAATGAATGTATCTTCCCCTATTGAGGTGTCCACGGTCCGCAGATGATGAGCGAAAGCATCCTGTCCTCTGTCTTTTCTGTGGGGCCATCCTGTGTTCTCAGAACATCTGTTGCCAAGAAATAGTGAACGGGGAAGAGGTCGGAGCTTGTGTTTTTCATGCGCTTCATTGTGGTGCTGGAGTCTGCATTTTCCTCAAGTGAGTATGGAGTCATCTGGAAGCTTGCTAAAGGTGTCAGCTGAAAATGTACATCCAGTCAGTGTGTCAGTAGAATAGTAGTTCTTTAAAAAATAAGATGGTTTATATTCCCTTCATTGTAGAAAAATTTTAAATGGTATAGACTTTTTATCAGTGTAATATTCGGTTATAATGGAAAAGCTTGAAGTCTTAAAACTTACACACATACCGTATGTGTAAATTATTACTCTCAAGCTCTCTTATTTATTTTTATTTAGGTTTTTCAAGACAGGATTTCTTGGTGTAACCCAGGCTGGCCTAGAACGCTCAGAGCTGTCTGTTTCTGCCTCTGGAGTGTTAGGGTTAAAGGCATATGTCACCATGCCCATCTGTTTATTTTTGAGACAAGTCTCTGTATAGACCAAGCTGGCCTTGAACCCCCAGAGATCATGTCTCCCAAGTGCCTTCTCACCCAAGGTTGTCTTTTGGATGTTTTTATTTTCTTCTTTGAATAAAAGATTGACTACTTAGGACAATAGTGATAAATGTTTATGAAAGAAGATAGCTTTCATGAGAGAAAATTCAAAGTTGATTTCTATGCTTTTCCTTTCCATTCTCCCTGTGAAATTCAGTTTTTTTTTTTTTTTAATATAAACCAATAAGTCTTATTAACTGTGAGATATATTATCATTGGTTAAAGGCAGCCTTTGTAACGAGAGGAAAGAATGGCATAGAGGCCAAACTCAAATACCTGTCTGCTCCTAGAGATGCCACAGGAATAAGTCCACCTATCCCAACTGTGTATCTATAATTTCTCATTGTGGTACTTAAGCATTTCTCTGCTTAAGCATCTCAAGTGCCCTCAAAGTGCTATTGGAAGCTGGCTTGACCAGAAAAGCTTTTAACGCTTCCTTGGTTGACAGTGCTAGACTGGAGGATGCTCTGCCCTTCCTTGAATCCCTCTTCTGTCTAGGTGGGAAGTTAGGAAAAGGCAGAAACAGCTCCAGCCACATTTCTCCAGGCCCCTATGGCTTGCATAAGACAGCCACCTTTTCAGTATATCCAACCAGAATTACTGATTTCCCTTATCTCTAGATCCATGGTCCTTTTCTATTGCATCAAGTAAAAAGTAAATCAGCAGTGTAGAAAAAGCAGTTTAGTGCTGGGCAGTGTTGATTCACGCCTTTTGTCCCAGCACTCAGGAAGCAGAGGCAGGTGGATCTCTTAGGCCAAGGCCAACTTGGTCTACAGAGCAAATTCCAGGACAGCCAGGGCTACACAGAGAAACCTTGCCTCCAAAACAAACAAACAAACAAACACTACGAGCCAAACAGAGAAACCACAGCTTAGTGTATTCATCCATGGCTGTATTGCCTTTTTATTGATTTTTTAAATAGATACTAGGCATGTTCTTTCTTTAGCTTAACTTTGATTTGATGTCTATCATCTACATATATGCATCTAACAGTGTTTCCTGCCATTTGTTCTGTTGTTTAGAATCAGAGAATGTAGAGTGGTCCTGGTGGAAGGAAAGGCCAGAGGCTGTGCCTACCCAGCTCCTTACTTAGATGAATATGGAGAAACAGACCCAGGGCTAAAGTAAGTTTTGTTTTGGTTTTTTGTTTTGTTTGTTTGTTTTTAAGACTTATTTATTTATTTTATGTACAATGTTCTGTCTGCATGTACATCTGCGCATCAGAAGAGGGCACCAGATCTCATTATAGATATTGGTGTGAGCCATTATGTGGTTTCTGGGAACTGAACTCAGGGCCTTTGGAAGAGCAGCCAGTGCTCTCAACCGCTGAGCCATCTCTCCGAAGATTCAAAAATTTTAAATTAATGCTAAACAATGTGAAAGTTGACAAGGAGCTGAGACACTTGATGTTCCGGGGGCTGGGATGCCCCTTACCTCCGTCACTGTGCTCAACAAGACTTCAGGCTTTTTGGGTTAGCTGGCACAGTGCTGTAGACTGTGTGACCGCAGAATGGAAACATGGTTACTTAAACATTTGCTGAGCCTGGTATGATGCACTTCTATATGTAGTTCACTACCTGGGAGGATGAACCAGGATGGTCATTGGAGCAGAGCAGTTCAGACCCAGCCTGGGCACTGCAACAAGACACCTCTTCCCTGAGTAAAAAACATAAACATGAAAATGTTTGCTAAGCATGGGGAAAGTGAGTCATTGGGATGGTTATAAAACAAAGTATTTCTGAGCAGCAGAACATAATCTAAGGGCTTAATGTTATGCCTCAAACCTAACCTCCACACAAAACCATAAACTGAAGCTGGTCAAACTGTGAGGACAGAGAGCCATTAGAGCCCTGTTCAGCTAGCCACCAGGAAAGACCAGAGTTGCCTTAAGTTAGACACCTGTTTAAATGAGGTCTCATTATGTTTGTTGTGTTTGAGGCCTAATTTCCAAATAGTCAGAGAGTACATTTCTGCTTCCTAATGGTGTGCCGAGTTCTTAGTAATGAGTGTGAAGAGTGCCCCGTTTCTAAGCCTGTCCTTGTGCTTGTGCCCACAGCTGCAGTGATACCTTTGTTGTGTATACTGGTTTAAGACTAGAGGTTTCACTGTTCTTGATTCAAGTCGAAATGTTTTTTTTTGTTTTTTGGTTTTTTTTTCCTGAAGGAGAGGAAACCCACTTCATTTATCTCGGGAGCGCTATCGGAAGCTACATTTGGTCTGGCAACAGCACTGCATTATCGAAGAGATTGCCCGGAGCCAGGAGACTAATCAGATGCTATTTGGATTCAACTGGCAGTTACTCTGAGCTCCGGCTCTGCCTCAAATCAATCATGAGTGACATCAGTAATAAAGACTGATCTAAAATTCTAGAGAACTTTCTGAGGACGGGGACATATTAGAGGGTCCTTTGATCCATGTCCAGATTCACATACATTAATAAAATATTCCTTAATGGAATATTGCTTTCAGTTATCAAACATAAGCTTCAAGGGAAAAACAAGACATAGATTAATCTGTTTTATGTTCTAGAACACTAAAGAAATGCTTGTTCACCCAAGTGTCTATTTCTGCTAATATTTCCAGAAAACTCATTTCCCTTCATAACTGTCCTATTTCATTTCATGCCATCCATATTATGAATGAAGTCACATCAAGCATTTGTGGACATTTTTACATATGGTGAAAGTCTCTGCACTTTGGTATTTGGCATTTTCCTGAGTGTAATTCAGCTTGCGTTAGATCTCTGTCAGAAGCTTATCACCTGTGGTGGTCTAAAGAAGAATTGCACAACTATGCAGTATCTTTCAACTAGAACGATTTCAAAAATGTAAACAACTTTCTTCTTTAAGGAAATGTCCTTGTTGAACCCCTGATGGCTTCAGTCACAAACAGATCTAAGTCTCTTTATAGACAGAGTGTGAGCTCTGCTGGTCTGCGAAGCACCCTTCCGATGTCGACCTCAAGGAGAGTTAGGAGAATGTGCCCATTATGCATTCCTTATACAAAAAGGCTGTTATCCTCTCCTCTTACCCGCTTTGTTTCCAAAGGCAGGTTTCTACAGTGAGATCTCCTGTCTCTGTGGCCCCATCCTATTTGACTCTCAGAAAACTCTTGCTCTTCTGAGGCAAACTCTTTGTAAAATGAGAATCAGAAAATTGCCCCAGTGAATGGTCATAAAAGCTGAAATTAGAACAGTCGTGTTTAGGCCAGTTCTACAACCTTTTATGGCTTGTAAAAGACAGATCCTTGATTAGATGTCTGTGTGAAACTTTTCATAAACCATGGCTATGGTTAATATAAACAGCCAAAAAAAAAAAAAAAAAAAAAAAAAAGCCATGTAATCAGGTGTGTGTCCTGTTATAACCTGCTGTGGTTGAGCCATCTTACTTATGAATAAGACAGCTCTCTAGAGTATGTGCATAGGCTTCTTGGTTCTTGGTTTTAACCTTTTCTATCAAGAATGTGTGAGTTAACTGCAGAGCATAGATCAGTTGGTACTTACTTTAGCTTCTGTTATTGGGTAATCTTAGCAGCTGAAAGATAGATATGTTTGAAGATTGTATTTTCTTTTGCCCTTGGCTGCTGCCGCCATGTATGTGTATAAGTGTTTTTCTACCTTCTGTTCGGTGAAGGCAAGAAAGTGAAAATACATGTGCTAAGTGATCAGTGAAGCTCATTTGCGGCTAGATTTGTTGTTATTTTTATAGAATGAAAAGTGAGTTTTGCAGTAAGGGATTGGTATGAGCAGGCACCAAAATCACAATCATGATTTTCTACTATAATTACCATTCAGAAGAAATCTGGAACTAGATGAAACTATAATGAACAGTTCACAGCAATTATGAGAGACGAAGATCAGAAAATTCATTATTTGGCTTGTGTGATTTGCCGTATTATTAAGTGATTTGAACATTGCCCTTTTTTTTTTTTACATAATTTTTTGGAGGGATTGTTTAGCTCTAAAGCCTGGGCTAGAATAGGCAACAGAAGAGGCTCCTTTCTGCCTTAGTCATCTGGCCCCCATTTGGCAAGGATAAAGACTTTATTTTTAGCCTTCTTAGATTCAATTTGTAAGCCCTGGAGCTAAGCTTTCAAGCTGCCAGGAGGACTAGCTAGCACTGGCCAAAGAACCTAATTCATCACTGAGTTCTGTTTGTGGAGATTGAAGTTTCTACACTGGAGGTGGACTTAGGCCATAGTGTGCCCCAGTCTGAGGAATTTTTAATGGTATTCATCATGCAAAGGATTCAAGTCTGCTTATGAAGTTTACTTAAGCAACCAAGTCAAAGAATTGGTTCAGTAAGATGGCTCTGACTGTGTGTTCCTAATATTGGCAAGGAACTGGCAAGGATTTTAATAATACAGTAAAGGAAAAACATGTCTGTATAATTAATTTATTATGTTAGTGTATGGGCTGTGAGTTCACCTTTTCGTGGTCATTTGTCATTTCATAACAACTATGCATTTTGGTTCACTGTGATGATGATCTATATTTAGTGACTGCGACATGTTTATACCACTGATTCAAATTCCATTCATGAAGAAGTTATACAAATGATGCATATATTGATATCTTTTATTGCAAAAAAAATGTAAATTTAAAACTTGTATAATGTTCTTGTGCTTTTTGAAATAAAATATCTTATTGTGTATATTTAAAAAGAAAAAAGGGACTTCTCATGTTTGGGGATTTGGGTTTGAAGTATAAAAATCTTACCTAGAAAGGAGCTCTAGGTAAAAGTATGTCAGCCCAGCAATTGTTTATTTGTTTTTGTTTTAGGCAGAGTCTTTTGGGGCCCAAGCTGGGCTCAAACTCATGACACAGCTGAGGCTGGCCTTGAACTCTCTGCTTCCATCTCCCAAGTACTGGATTCCAGGTATATGTCATCATACCCAGACAGATTTTTAGGGTTAATGGGTCTCCAAACTTTTTGACTGTACATTTCATCACCACATATAGATTTATATATATTATTTTCATGTAGTGTTCCATGCCTACATTAAGCACATTTCATGACATAGCACAAAACCAGGTTTTTAAATCAACCAAGTTTACCCCATTATCATAATCAAGCTCTCCAAGGTATAAAATATAAAGATTTCAAAGCTAGGCACAGTGGTACACGCCTGTAATCCCATCACTCTGGGAGGCAGAGGCAGGCAGATCTCTGAGTTCAAGGCCACCCTGTTCTACAAAGCAAGTCCAGGACAGCCAAGGCTACACAGAGAAACCCTTTCTCAAAAAAAAAAAAAGTAAAATATAAAGATTGTCAAAGCTTCAAGAGAAAGGAAACAAGCATAAGAGAGTGGCTTAGTTCACCTGATGGCAAACTTCTCAGCAGAAATCTTGCAAGCAAAGTGAAAGTAGCATAAGATACACACAATACTGACAGAAAAGAAACCAGCCAAGAATACTGTACCTAGAAAAGCTAACCTTCAGGACTGAAAGAGAAAAGGACATCCAAATAAAAGCTAAGAGAATCTTTTTCTTCCAGAGCTCCCCTACAAGAAATGATAAAGGGGGCTTGGAACAGAAAGACTTTGGGGTTAAGAGTATATAGGTCTTTTCTAGGTTCTTTGTTTTTCCATATGAAATTGAGAATTGGAAAAAACAAAAAAAAAACAAAAAACCTAGAATTGCTAAAAGAATCCTGTACAGAGGACAGGAGCTCCACAAGGACCAAATATATCTGGGCACAGGGGTCTTATATGAGACTGTTTCTCCAGTATATATCCATGTATGGATATAACCTAGAACCTCTGCTCGGATGTAGCCCATGGTAGCTCAGTACCCAAGTGTGTTTCCTAGTAAGAGGAACAGGGACTATTTCTGACATGAACTCAATGACGGGCTCTTTGACCTCCCCACCCTGCAAGGGAGGAGCAGCCCTGCTAGGCAACAGAGGAGGACTTTGCAGCCAGTCCTAAAGATACTTAATAAACCAGGGTCAGATGAAAGGGGAGGAGGTCCTCCCCTATCAGTGGACTTGGAAAGGGGCAGGGAGGAGATGAGGGAGGGAGGGAATGAGGGAGTGGGATACAGCTGGGATACAAAGTTAATAAAATATAACTAATAATAAATAAACATTCAAATAAAAAAAATCCTGTACAATAAAAGATCTTCTGGAGATATGGTCATCCCTAATCTTAAGATGTACTATAGAACAACAGTAATGAAAACTGCATGGTACTGGCATAAAAACAGAATGGTGGATCAATGGAATCTAATGGAAGACCCAGAACCCACATACCTACAGATACCTGTTTTTTGACAAAGAAGGCAAAATGATACAATGGAAGAAAGATAGCATCTTCAACAAATGGTGTAGGTCTAACTGGATATCTACACGTAGAAAAATGCAAATAGATCCATATTTATCACCCTGCACAAAACTAAAGTCCAAGTGGATCAACTACCTCAACATAAAACCAGACACACTAAACCTGTTAGAAGAAAAAGTGGGGAAGAGCCTGAAATTCATTGGTACAGGAGACAACTTCCTGAACAGAACACCAACAGCACAGACTCTAAGATCAACAATTAATAAATGGGACCTCATGAAACTGAAAAACTTCTGTAATGCAAAGGACATTGTCATCAAAACAACAGCCTACAGACTGGGAAAGGATCTTTACCAACCCAATATCTGATAGAGGGCTAATATCCAGAATATATAAAGAACTCAGGAAGTTAAACACCCCAAAAAAACAAGTAATCCAATTAAAACTGGCATACAGAACTAAGCAGAATTCTCAATAGAGGAATATAGAATAGCAGAGAAACAAATGTTCAATGTCCTTAGTCATCGGGGAAATGCAAATCAAAACAACCCTGAGATTTCACCTTACATCCATCAGAATGGCTAAGATCAAAAACTCAAGTGACAACACATGCTGGAGAGGATCTGAAAAAAGGGGAACCCTCCTCCATTGCTGGTGGGAATGTAAACTTGTGCAACCACTTTGGAAATCAATCTGGCACTTTTTCAGACAACTAGGAATAATGCTACTCCAAGATCCAGCTATACCACTCCTAGGCATATATCCAAAAGATGCTCAAGTACACAAGGACATTTGCTCAATCATGTTTGTGGCAGCTTTATTTGTAATAGCCAGAATCTGGAAACAACCTAGATGTCCCTCAACGGAGGAATGGATACAGAAATTATGGTACATTGACACAATGGAATACTACTCAGCAATTAAAGACAAGGAAATCATGAAATTTCAGGCAAATAGTGGGATCTAGAAAAGATCATCCTGAGTGAGAACCCAGAAGCAGAAAGACATACATGGTATATACTTACTTAAAGTGGATATTAGACATATAATATAGGATAAACATACTAAAATCTGTACTACTAAAGAAGCTAAACAAGGAGGATGATCCTGGGTAAGATGCTCAATCTTCATTCTATAGGGCAAACAGGATAGACATCAGAAGCTAGAGAAGACAGGGAATGGAGGAAGACAGGAGCCTGCCACAGATGGCCTCTGAAAGACTCTACCCATCAGGGTATTGAAGTAGATGCTGAGACGCATAGCCAAACTTTGGGCAGAGTGCAGGGAATCTTATGGAAGAAGGGGAAGATAGAAAGACCTGGAGGGAACAGGAGTTCCACAAGGAGAACAACAGAGCCAAAAAACCTGGGCCCAGATGGCCCTACAGAAGCAGATACTCCAACCAAAGAACATTCATGGAGAGGACCTAATACCCCTGCTCAGATGTAGCCTGTGGCAGCTCAGTCTCCAAGTGGGTTCTCTATTAAGGGGATCGGGGGCTGTCTCTGCCATGAAATCAGTGACCAGCTCTTTGATCACCTCCCCCTGGTGGGTGCAACATTGCCAGGCCACAGAGAAAGATGATGCAGCCAGTCCTGATGCGATTTGATAGGCGAGGGTTAGATAGAAGAGGTGGAAGTCCTCCCCTATCAGTGGAGTAGAGAAGAGGCAGAGGGAAAGAAGGGGGTGGGAGTGGGACTGGGAGGAGATGAGGGAGCTACAGTGGGATACAAAGTGAAGAGATTGTCATAATAATAAAAGAGCATACAGGTCAGGTAGACCACTTGCCTAGTGTGTGAAGGATCCTGGGTAAGGTATTAGCTCACAGGCAAGAGTGACCGTACAGATAAATTCAGAATGTTGTAGTACTGTAAAACACAGTATGTCCACCACTATTAACCAGTGAAAACAAAAACCCTACAAGCCAAGAACAGTGCAAGTGGGTGGTTTGTGTCCCGCAGTCTCAACTACACTGGAGTCTGAGGCAGAAGGATTGCTTGGGCCTAGAAGTTTGGAGACCAGCCTGCATAACATATGCATATTTCTGAAAAGAAGATAATGCGTTGATAGATGAAGAGATAGTGTCTTTTCTATTGCTGTGATAAAAGCACTGACAAAAGCCACTGCAGAAATTGTTTATTTGGCTCACAGTTCAGAGCAGCAGGATCTCAAGCAGCTGGTCACATTGTATCTGCAGGAAGCACAGGAGGGACTAATTCTTGTGTTTTGTCCCTCTTTACACAGGCTAGTATTTCATTGGGAGGCAATGGTAGCCCCACAGAGAATAGGTCTTCCTGTTTCAAATCAGCTGATCAAGACAATCTCCTAGCAGGCAGTGGTGGTACACACCTTTAATCCCAGCATTCAGAAGGCAGAGGCAGGAGGATTTCTACTAATATGAGGGGAGCGTGGTCTACAGATCCAGTTTGATCAGCTCCCCCTGGTGGGTGCAACATTGCCAGGCCACACAGCCAAGGCTACACAGAGAAACCCTGTCTCGAGAAACAAAAAAGGCAATTGCCCAAAAGCTCATCTCCCAGGTGATTTTAGATCTAGTCAAGCTGACAACTGAAATAAACTATCCCAGACAAATAATACAGAAAGACAAATTCACAGCATGCGAGTGTTGGCTTTGTTGTTTAGTGTATTCCCTCTCATCGTGATATGCTACTATCATTCAGGACTGCTTATCATAATCAAACTCTGTGAGGGTTTCGTTGTTGTTCAGCCTCATGGTAATGACAAAACAGAAATCTAAAGTAGACAAACAGAAAATGGAAATAAGTAATCAGAACGCGACTGGAGTAAATCACTTAGCCAGAAGGAAGAGTCTAAGAGAGAAAGAAAGGAATTCCAAACCGGAAGGTAAGTTACATAATTGCTGTAAGGCCTTACCATCAGATAGCTGACTTGAATGAGCTGAAATGAACTCTACAATTACAAAACACAGAGCCATTAAATAAAATGAAAAAAAGAAAAAAAAAAACTATACCCAAGTTATGTTGCTTACAAGGAAGTTATTTCACCTTTAATAGGACACCAGGGCGATGGCTGAACTGGAAAAGGAACTTGCCACTAAGCCTGACAATCTGAGCTTCATCCCCAGATCCCACATGGTACAGAAATGATTAAGGCAGAAAAGACCAATTATTAAATGCTGATCTGGTCATTTACTTAAAGTGCTGCTTGTCGTGCCTCTTTACCAAGCGTGACTTCACTTCCTACCTGAAACAGAACGACCTCAAGAAATAGCTGAAACAATGGGTTGCCCTTAACAAGCTGCTGACTGCAACACAGGCTTCTGTATAATCTTGCTTGCTTGCCAGCTCCGCCTTGTGGTTTTAGAATATAAAATGAGAATGCAAACTAGATCCAAGACCGAAGCCTTTCAGGAGCTGTCTTGGCTTTGGTCCACTGGTGACATCTCTCTTCCACTCTCTTTGGTGGTGTCGGAGTGCTTATTCCAGAAAGAGTCCCACAATAGTAATAGGGACCTGACCACACCATAGCACACATGACAATATACAAACACACATGTATACATACATATATATACACACAAACACACACACACACACACAAAAAGTAAATAAGTGCCAAAACACAAGATACGAAGGTACTGAGTGTGAATGAATGTGAATAAATGATAAATAAACTCTGTGAGTTTGAGGCCAGCCTGGTCTACAAAATTCCATTTGCATTTCTATGCAAATGGAATGCCCCCCAACTTAAGAGTGGTTTTATGAGTTAAAGTATACTTTAAATCAAAAGCTACAAAAACAGAGAGAGAGAGAGAGAGAGAGAGAGAATTGGCCAGGTAATCAGTAAGCTGGAAAGGAAGACCACTTGAGCCAACAAATTTGAGCACAGCCTGAGATTTTCACCTTACACCCACCAGAATGGCTAAGATCAAAAACTCAAGTGACAACACATGCTGGAGAGGATGTGGAGAAAGGGGAACCCTCCTCCATTGCTGATGGGAATGTAAACTTGTATAATCACTTTGGAAATCAATCTGGCGCTTTCTCAGATAATTAGGAATAATGCTACTCCAAGATCCAGCTATACCACTCCTAGGCATATATCCAAAAGATGCTCAAGTACACAACAAGGACGTTTGCTCAACCATGTTTGTAGCAGCTTTATTTGTAATAGCCAGAATCTGGAAACAACCTAGATGTTCCTCAATGGAGGAATGGATACAGAAACTGTGATACATTTTCACAATGGAACACTACTCAGCTATTAAAAAAAGGGGGGGGGACATCATGGAATTTGCAGGTGAATACCCAGATATACAAAGCAAGGTGTATATATATTAACCTAGAGGAAATGGACAATAATTACAGGATGGAGGCAGGGTTCTGCGTTGTAGCTATAGCTAGCTTGAAACTCACTGGACCCAGCAGCCATCTTCCACTGAATCTCAACGCTCTTCTGTATGCCAGCAACCTGATTTATGAAGAGCAAGTATGACAGTGCACACAGTAGAATTAGCGCTGAGGAGAACCAGCAACAACCCTGGAATGCAGCCCTGGAACCAGGAAGCCAAAAATCTGCTTCTATGCTTTTACCGCTGCTAAAAATTTACTAAGAGTGTGTTCTCAAGCCAGAAGAGATGGCACACATCTTTAATCTTACAGACAGAGATCAGCTCATCTTTGTGAGTTTGATACTGGCCTGATCTACATTTAGAGTGCTAGGACTAAATAAATAAAAGGCTCCCTCCCCTCTTGTCTGAGGTCTTGACACTCGGTTTTTAAAGTGGTCATGTTTCTGGGTAGGCCTTAAAGAAATCAGTAAAGCAATATATAACCATCTTAAAGCAGAAGATTAATAAACAAACAAACAAACAAACAAACAAACCAACAAACCAGGCATGGTGGCTCAGACCTTTGATCCTAGCACTTAGGGAGGCAAAGGAAAGGAGATCACTGTGAGTTTGAGGCAGCCCTGGTCTACAAAGTAAGGCCAGAACAGCCAAGGCTACACAAGAAACTCTGTCTCAAGGGGGAAAAAAAAAAAGCAAACCCAGGCTGGAATGATGGTTCAGCGGTTTAGAGCATGTGTTGTTACTCCAGAGGACATGGATTTGATTCCCAGTGCCCACATCAGACACTTCATTCCTGGGTTCTGGGATTAGGGGCTCCTGCCCTAACTCCCCCATTTTTTTTTCAAGGCAAAGCCAAAAGTAGTAGAACACCTGTTTGGAAGCTGATACAAAGTATAAGAGCATGTGTTTAGTTTTGTACTTACTAGTATCTAACATTTTTCCTTAATCAGTTTGCAATGCTGGGGTCAAATTCAGGACTTTGCACATGCCAGGCAAGTGCTCTAATATGGAGCTATATCCCAACTCCAAGCATTGATTTCTGCAAAAATAAGTTTGAGGGTTTTGTTCTTTTGGGGGGTTGTTTTTTGTTTGTTTGGTTTAACAGTTGAGTGTACTTAAATAGTAAAAGGAGGTAGAAAGTATGAGGGATTACACACATTTTAAATAATGTGTGTACAAAACTGAAATTCAAAATAGGATAGAACATATAGGATCCACATCATATATTAATTTAATTCTCTACATGATATTATACAGCAACCTTGATGTAAGTATAGAATACATTTCTGGAAATTTCATCTTCCATCTACAAATATTTTTATCGTGTAGAATATACTATGTCCAAATAAAACTACCAGAAAATATGTTACAATAATATTTATCAAGATGATTATCATCCTATCTCAAGAAAATTATTTTTAAAACAAAAACAAAAAAATAAAAAAAAAAAGCCCTCTGGCTAGACGTTGAGGGTCGCCTGCAGTGGTAGATTCTGATCGCTAGGGTGCGCTATTAGCACTGGCAGCCAGCCAAGGCGACCCAAAATCACAGCAGTTACAGTGTGCATAGTTCAGTGTTTGGAGAGCAAAAGCAAAGCAAACCACCACCGCACCAAAACCGGAGTAAAGGGAGAATTCAATATTTAAATAACTTAGGCGTTGGGCTGGGGCTATGGCTCTTTGATAAAGTTCTTGCCTAGCATGTATGAAGGCCTAGATTTAATTCCCTACTACTTAGCCCGGCTCCCCCCAGTTCTCCTAATGGTTAACTTTAACGGTACTATTAACCTGAGTCTTGTAAAAGCTGGGGGAAAATAGCAACAAAATTAAGAAATTAAGCCGAGTGTGGTGGTGCAAGCCTCTAATCCCAGCACTCAGGGAGGCAGATGGAGGTGGATCTCTGTGAGTTCGAGGCCAGCCTGGTTTAGAAAGCCAGTTCCAGGACAGCCAGGGCTGTTACACAGAGAAACCTTGTCTCAGAACAACAAAACAAATGAACAAACAAGCAGAAAAAAAGAAGAAGAAGAAGAAGAGGAGGAGGAGGAGGAGGAGGAGGAGGAAGAGGAGGAGGAGGAAGAAAAGAAAAGAAAAGAAAAGAAAAGAAAAGAAAAGAAAAGAAAAGAAAAAAGAAAAGAAAAGAAAGTAAAAACTATAGGTGAGCAGTGGTGGCTCATGCCATTATCGGGAGGCAGAGGCAGAGGCAGGTGGATCTCTGTGAGTTTGAGGCCAGCTGGGTCTACAGAGGGAGTTCCAGGAAAGCAGAAAAAAGAAAAAAAAGAAGAAGGAAAGAAAAAAAAAAAAACTATAATTAGAATAGAGTCATTTCCTTCCTTCCTTTTGCAGTGCTGGGGATCAAACTCAGGGCCCTGCAGGCAAGTTAGTCAAATGGTCCACCCATGATTCCACCCTAGAATTACTTTACAAATGTAAACGTTTTCCTTTTTTTTTAACTTTACTTTTTTTTTTTTTTTTTTTTGTCAGCCTCAATACTCCCTTATAGTCCCTTTTAATCACCATCAAATCAAAACTGATATTCAATAAATTCACATCCTCCAAATTATGGTTACCTTGTCCAGCTGTCCAACATTTTCTCTCACTTTATGCTATTTGCAAGCTTAAATTTTTGAAAGCAAGCTTATCAGCACAAAATGATAACATTTCAAAAATATTAAAGCAATAAGATCAGAACACAGACAGGATAGTTCGTAGAATGTGAGTGTAAAGCTTTTGTTAAAAACTGAATGCCAGGGCTGGAGAGATGGCGCAGAGGTTAAGAGCACTGGCTGCTCTTCCAGAGGTCCTGAATTCAATTCCCAGCATCCACATGGTGGCTCACAACCATCTATGATGAGATCTGGTGCTCTCTGCTGGTGTGCAGGAAGAACACTGTCTATGTAATAAATAAAATAATCTTTAAAACAAAACAAAACAAAACAAAAAAATCCCGAAGGCCAGCATGCTCAGAAGATCCCAAGCTTCTCGCTCACAAACTTGAAAAGCAGTAGTTATTACAATGTACTCTATAGGATTTGCATATTTGCTCAGTACATTGCAGAACCCTTAAGTTTGTTTTTCTAGTACCTAGCAAAGTAGTCCACCCTATGAAAATTTGTTTATAGAGATTTTGCAGATTGAATAATGGTTAAATAGAAACTAGTTTGATGAAAAATTTAAAGGCAAGACTTTGTTTGGTGGCTTACTGAAGCATTTGTACAGCCCCTCCCCTCCCCCACTGGGTTTCATGTTTCCAAGTACTGTGTACTCAGTTTGAAAAACAGCCTGACAGCTGTAATGAGAGATACTTAATGCCCGGTTATTAGTGTACAATTCTGAGGTCTGAGAGGTTTTGTTTCTGCTCTTTTTTGATCCCTGGGGACTGAACTCAAAGCATTGTCTGAGCCCTACCAGTGAGCTACACTTTTAGCCACCCGAGATTTATTTTTTTACTTTTCTGGTGCTGCATTAGTTAATTCTCTTGTTATGGTGACAAAACACTTGACAAGAGCAGTTTAAGGAAGGGTTTGTTTTGGTTCATAGTTCAAAGGTACAGTCCATTATGGAGGGAGAAGCTACTGGGCTCGAGGTGCCTGGTCACCTTGCCTTTGTAGTCAGGGAAGCAGAGAGACATGGATGCCGGTGTTGAAATTGCTTGCTTGCTTTTCTGCACACACTGCCAGCATTTGCACTCAGATGGTGGGATGGGGAACGGCCATTCCCATGAGGCCGAGGCTAGAGTCCTTGACATGGTTATGCCCATGCCAAAATTTGCTCAGGCTTCCTCTGAACCCTACACTGCTGCCTGGATTTAGGGTGTATCTTTTCACCTCAGCTAACCATCTAGATAGTCCTTCATAGACGAGCCAGAGAGCTTGTCTCCCTGGTGAGTCCAGCTAGAACATGTCAAGTGGACAACCAATATTAACTATCACAGGTTAATATGTGTTGAACTCAACACATCCTTCACCTCTAGCCCAGGAGATTTTTTTTTTTTTTTTTTAAAGAAAAGGGAGGAAAGAATGGCAAGCATCCCTTTTCCTTGATCTACACATGGATTCATACTGTGGTGGTTGGGGCTGGGTTCTGGAGTAGTGTGCTTGCCCTGCTAGAGCACAACAAACAAAACATTCTGTGATGGTAACTGCGTGCTACCAACGACCCATCTAGGTCATTTCCTGCTGAGACCAGAAGGCCATTAAAAGTGGTACCTAACTGTGGGTAGAGCAGCTCACTGGGAAGAACAGAAAAAGGGAGAGATTGTTCAGTGTGGTGTTTCATGCTAGAAAGAAGGGGGAAAAACTATTGTAAGATGCATTATGTCTTCTATGGAAACTGGTATAAAACTGAATTTTACTATTCTAGAATACTTTGTAAGATTCTTCATAATTCCTAGTTTTGTTTCTTTACATATCCAGGGCACCCCACAGACTTGAGTCATTCATCTATCCATCTTTATTTTTTCAAATATTTTTTTTGTTTGTTTTTTCTTTCAAGATGGGGTTTCTCTGTGTATCCCTGGATGTCCTGAACTCTCTCTGTAGACCAGGCTGGCTTCAGACTCACAGAGATTCACCTGCCTCTGCCTCTAGAGAGTGGGATTAAAGGCATGAGCCTGGTTATTTTCCCAAATCTAACTGAATTAGTAGTTATCTATAACCACAATAATTAACATTTTTTTTGATGCTGGGTTTTAAACCTTAAACATTTATTGTATCACATTATTTTTTATGGGGATGAATTTGGAGAGTGGCTTTGCTAGCTGATTCTGCCTTGGTTTATTTTACAAGGTGATTGTCAAGATGTCAGTTGGAAGCTGTAATTCCAGCATGTCCACGGCTGAGGCAGGAAGAGCAAAAGTTTCAGGCTATTCTGGGCTGCATGGGGTCTACAGCTATAATGAAGATCCCACAATAAAACCCCATCTGTATTTTAACTTTTTTTTTTTTTTTTTAATTCTACCTGGTGTGGTAGCACATACTATAATAACGCGGGGGGGGGAGCATTTTTCAGATTTCATCAGTAGAAACAAAACAATTTGGCAACTTCTTTATGCTGAATAGGACAAGATGACTTCATCATCAGTTGGCTTTGATGTACATTTTGTTCTGCTTTTTGTACAAGAGTCTGGACATGATAGGCAGTAAAGAAGTCTCCTGCTCGTAAAAGAACATAAAGAGGCTGGTATTCCCTCAACAGCAAGAAAATTTCTGTCACTTAAGAAAATAACTAAAAGTAAAAGTGAAGCTTTACAATTCATTGCATCCTTTCTGTCCATGGCAAACTTGTGGCAGTCACTGTAACTGTTAAGGAGAAAAAGCATTGGGTACGCGCTATTTAAACAGACCCGAGGTTTAAGTTTTGACATCGGTTTGGTGGTCTTGGTAAAGCTAACTCTTAATTGTAAACGGACCAGTAAAGAAGGAGGGGGACTTACTCTTCGTTTTTTGTTTGTTTGTTTTGTTTTTCACCAAAGAGCTTGGCACATTCAACATGAAATATGTCTCCCACACAGCCTCAATGTTCCACCCTTGACAGTCTCTGAGCCACTCCTGTAAACTCCAGCTTAGAGTCCCAGGCTGGTCCACACGAAGGCTGTTCCTTGTCTTGATAAAAAAGGCAACGCAATCTTGTTCTCCAGGCTGGCATCTTCCTAACTCCTTCCTCTCTTCCTCACACCTGCAGGTCTCCCGGCCCTAGCCAGCGGCTTCAGCTAAGGTTCTGAGGACAGCGCCCATTCCGCAGATCCTGGCAGCTCCAGGTCTGAGCGAGCGACCCGGCCTCGCGATTCTCGGCGCAGCTGCCTCAGTGACAAAGCATTCCCAGTCTTCCTCCAAAGGGCCAACTCTGTGGCCGCAAACACGGAACACCTACTCAAATCTGTCCTCACAAGCACTGCGCCCTACGTCTCTCCCCTCAGGACAGGCCGGCCGTTGCAGCGGAGGCTGGAACTACAAGTCCCAGAATCGCCGCGCGCACGCGTACTGTCATTGTGATGCTTCTTTCCCGGTAAAACTCGCCCTCTCAGGCAAACCTGAAGATAGCGGCAATTCTCCGGTGGGCGGGGGGGAGGGAGGGGGCGGAGACACTCCCGGCCCAATTCTCCGCCCCCTTCCTGATAGACAATGGGACTAGCCAACCGACGCCACGGGCTGGGAACGTGCTCTCCAATCAGCACCCGCGGCGTAGAGGTGGGCGGTGCGCGCTGGCAGGGCAGGTGGGCTAGGCTGTGCGGCTTGCGGGGGGAGAGTAACGTCGAGCCGGGTGAGCGGGCGCTGCAGTAGTCGCCGCAGCGGCGATGGGAGCGGTGGGGACGAGGCGGCGGCGGCGGCGGCAGGAGGAGGAGCAGGGGCTGGCACGAGAGCAGCGGCCCGCGGCAGCCCGCAGCAACACCCGCAGCCGCCGCCGCCGCCTTTAGACGCGGACGGCCCCCGAGGGGACCGCGGGCCGTCTGAGCCGCGCTCGGGTCCCGCCGCAGTGGGCGGCGGGGGATGGGCAGGCGGCGGCGGGCCCGCCTGCTGAGCGGTGACCCCTGCCGGCGCGGACCCTGAGCCGGACCCCAGTCCTCCGCCAGAGATCCTGCGTCCGCCGCGGCCCAGGTAGGACACACCCCCGAGCCCCAGGGCGTCTCCAAGTAGCCGCTCTGCGCCCGCCTCCCCCCTTGCCCAGCCCTGCCGAAGCGGGGAGGGGAGGCTGCCCGCGACCCCTGGCTCTCTGCCTAAGCCCCGGGCCGATGGCAGACCCACGTTGCTTCTCATCCCAGAGACCGTTCTGGTTCTGCTCCATTTCCCCTGAGGCTTTGGGTGCCTTCCCTGAACTTGGAGGGTCACGAAGCTGCTTCATCTGCTGCTGTGGGTGACCCATATATCACTCGTACTCATGACTTTATGGCTATAGGGACCGAACTGAGAGGATTCTTGTAAAATTATGAGCGTTTCCTTCTACGTTGCTTTCCCCACTATAATGGAAGAGGGACGGGACTACCGAATCTCTTCTCTGTGCGGTAACAAGGAAGGCCAGGACTTTGTAGCACTTAAGTAATGACCAGAGGGATTTGCTTTGACAAAGATGATGCTGTTGATACGCTGGGATGCCGAAAGAGGGACAAAAGAGCCCACGTAATACGTACTGTCGAGTCAGAAGTAAATAATCATGGGGATGCTAGGATACTTGATCCTCCAATGAAGTTCATTTTGTTTCAGTTGTGGCGCCGTCTTAGAGGTAAAAATGACATTGAGTTGTACTTTGCCTTGGATTAAGTTGATAGGCTTCTCTCTCCTAGCTTTGGAAGCTGTCCTTTGAACATTAAAGAAGCCAGTTTTATTTTAATCTATATATGATGGGAAGATGTTATTTAGTAGAATTGAATATGTGAGAGAGTATATTATGAATGGACATATGTGTGTACTCAGACTCAAATACAAGGAGGATTCAGGCTGTCTTTTGTTACAGTTTTGGTTTTGAGCCATTAACAGTTACAGTGACATTAAATGTGGACTTGGCATGATAGACTGCAAATATGTATCTTTTTTTTCTTTTAGCCAAGTGGACTAGAATTTAAGGGACTAAAGAAAGGAGGATTTTGAAAGTATTTAGTGGGATGAATACCACTTTAAAGAAGCTGTAATGATGACAGACACAACAATGTGACATTTTGAAGAATCTATTCTGACTTGGATTGTGGTCTATTAAAAATTAAAACATAATGAAGAAATCTTTAATGCAGAGGCTTATATTTCCTGTATGATGGATTTTTATGAAGACACCAGAGGGGATGCTTGAAGCATGATTATAAAGGAAAGTTTCTCTAGTAGTTTAACTTTATAATGGAGTGTTACAAACTGGTTTTTCTTTTTCAGTTTTGGACACATAAAAGACATTAAGGCTCATGCATAACTACATTTATTTTATTTATAATTTCAAGTTGAGACAATTTAATCATGAGTAGGGAGCTGGCTTAAAAATATATCTTGTTCATCATCCTGTATTATGGTTCATATATCATTGAATTCTGTATTATATATGACCAGATTTTAATTGTCAAGTACTGGTTATCTTAATACCTCAGCAAAGCTGAACAAATTGAACTCAATTTATGTAGAACTTCATATATCTTTAAATGTCACGTTAGAAGTGAAGTTTGTATAATTTAGACAATTTTAGGGAGCAATTTACACATAAAGTTACATTAAAAAATTGACAGTCATGGGTTATTTAAGAGCTGTTAGGTTAATTTATTTTTATTTTGTGTATATCAGTGTTTTCCCTGAATATGTGTGCAGTGATAAGCTACTGGCTTTTCAAAGTGCATTGTTACACATTAGGTTAGTTCTGATCATGGAATATACGTTTCATTTTGGTAGTGAGCAGGAAGTTCTTCGTATTTACAAGTAATACCTATGGATGATACTGCTTTGTTGTTTAGAGGCAGACTAACTATGTAGTCCAGGCTGTTCTTGAAGTCTCTCTGCCTCAACCTCCCAAGTGTTGGAATTACAGGTATTAACTACCATTTTTACACTCTGCTGGGGTTCAAACCCAGGGCTTCATGAATTCTAGGCAAGGACTCTACCAACTGAGCCATCATATACCCAGATTTTCATTTTATTTTGAAAGAGGATCTCCCTAGATTGACTAGGCTGGCATGGGTCTTGTGATCTGCCTATGTTTGTCACCAGAGTAACTAGGATTGTTAGGCATACACCATCACACCCAGTTCATTAATCTTTTTCTGTCTTTCTTTTTTTAATGTATGTGTTTGTTTTGCCTGAATATATGTAATTGTACTGTGTGAATGCCGCCTGGTGCCAATGGAGGCCAGCAGAAGGTGCTAAATACCCTGGTACTGGAGTTACTGATGACTGTAAGCTGCCATATGGGTGCTGGGAAATGATTGACTCTAGGTCCTATGGAAGAGAAGAAAGTGCTCTTAACCACTGACCCATCTCTTTAGCTCTTGTTTATGTTTTTACACTTTATTAAAAAATAAAACAACTTTGTCCCACTTCAAAATAATTGCCTTAAAAAGTAAAGTTGCATTGTTTTCCTCTTATAAGTCATGTGATCATCTCAGTACTGTATTTTTGTTAATATTTGTCTGCAGCGTTCTGCTGTGTAGTATGTTATGAAGCTGTTTATACAGTTTCTTTTTATTTCTATTTTGGTCAGGTTATACAGTATCTAAAAATGGTTTTATTAAATTTTTTTTCAATAGCTAGTAAGGCAGAGATGAAGGAAGAAAAATAGGAAAGAGAAAAGTATGAACTGTACTGATAATGATAATTGATTTAAAAATTATCTGAATATTAAGTTACATGGTAAACTGGAGGAGGACTTCCTTTCCGTTGGACTTTCATGGCATTTAATGAATTCAGTATATTTAGGGCTGGAGAGCTGCAGAGCTGCCTCAGTGTTGAAGGGCACTTGCTGTTCTTGCAGAGGACCCAGGTTCAGTTTTTAGCGGCCACATGGTGGCTTACAACCATCCACAGCTTCTGCCCACCTTCTGACCTCCAAGGCACCAGACACTCATGTGCACGGACATACATGCCGCCAAAACAATCATACATGTAAGTAAATTATTCAAAGAAATCGCCTTTAGTCTTTGCACAGTGTATTGTAACAGCTGCTTACATGTAGTCTTTACATACCAAGCATTTTCCATGTTGTACGGCCATGGGTTAAAGATTGCGCAGTAGACAAAACCTCACTGAGTTTATCCTACAGTAGAAGCAGAAACCTGTAGAAACATATAATTATATAAATTTCAAGTATCATGAAGAGAAAGTATAGACATGAACACGTAACAGGTGTTTGGAGGTAATTTCAAGAGACATTTCTGTTTTATTAACCCTAACTCATTCTGTGTTCTCTATTAGTTTCAAAGGTTGGTGAAAATATTTTCACTCTAATTAAAAAATTGGAAATAAATAAAAAGGGGGCTGGAGAGATGGCTCAGCAGTTAAGGGCACTGAGTGATCTTCCAGAGGACCGGGGTTCAATTCCTGCACCCGCGTGGCAGCTTGCAACTCTCTGTGACTCCAAGATCTGACACCTTCACACAGACATATATGTGTGAAGCAGGCAAAACACCAATGTATATAAGGAACAGTAAATTTTAAAAAGGAAGAGAAATTAAAATAAATCAATAAATAGAAAAATAATAAAAATAATAAGCATATGACCCTTATATGTTAATTCAGACATTGTGTATCTATAACAAATAGGAGAAAAACAAAAAAGGAAACATTTTGCTTCACAGTTTTGAGGTTTTACCCACTGTGGCAGGGAGGGCTCACTTCATGTTATCAAGGAAGCACAGAAAAAACCCTATGTTAGTGCCTCATGCTCTCAGAGATACCCAGAGGTGTATTTTACAAATCTCCCAAGGCTGCTATGTTCAGCCAAGTTGGCAATCAGGATTAAGTCTCACAAGTCCACCTCTTGTTAACTTGACACCCACGTACATCTCTTTAAACCATAACATTTGCACTGGGAAGAGGGCTCAGGTAAAAGTGCTTGTCATACAAGTGTGAGAACCAGAATTCACATCCCACAACCCATGTGAAGCCAGATGTGGAAGCACACATCTGTAATTATGCTTAAATGCTAGGTGGAGATGAGAATCTTGGGAAGCTCTCAAATGGCATGTTTGGGTTGAACAGCAAAAGAGACCCCATTTCAAACCTTTGCTAGCATGCTGTGGAGCCTACACACACACACACACACAAACACACACATACACACACACACAAGAGGGGGGGTGTAAAACACTTTGACATTCCATCCCTGGCCTTCCGAAGGCTCATGTCCACCTGTACCATTATACAGTTCACCTCCAGAGTTCACATAGTCTTTACAGTTCTAACATTGTTCAAAATCCAAGTTCAAGATATCTGAGATTGAAGCAAATTCAGCTGTGAGTCCTTGTAAAATCAAAAGGAAAATTATATACTTAGAAAGTTTCATGAAACAGAGTAAACATTTTCATTCTCAAAGGAAGAAACAGAAAAATAGCAAGGTGGGGTAGGACCAAAACAAGACAGAAACCCAACATGGGAAGCAAATCACATAGTTCCATCTCTGCCATAATAATGTGATATGTTCTCCAGATCAGCATCTCTTCTAAGGCCATTTGTAGCTTTTTTCCTTTGGCTGATCTTTACTTGGCAGTGGCCTGTGTCTTTCTGTTTTGCATATTCCAAGTTCCTGACACATCCAACTTCCCAGGAGGCTTCATTCTCATGTTTTACACATTGCTCTCGTGCCTTTACACAGAGCTGTCTGCAGGAATACTGACTTTGTTTTAATTGTCGTGGAAGCCTCTAGCACTCTACCAACCTTTTATTCTGTGTGCCTATAGAATTTGCATTATGCGGACCTTACCAAGGTCTGTTGCCAGTTCCAGGGATGGTTATGTCTGCATGGACCATGGCTGCAGTGGTCTCTTGAGTGGCTTGTGTGGCTGAATGCAAGGACGCACTTGTTGAACTAACCCTGCACCAGCAAGGCACTCCAGAGCTGTCATCTCAAAGCAGCAAACTCAGTCTTCAGTGGATGAGATCTGCTCTGCAGCTTTTTTCAAGGCCTGGTTATTTATTTATATTGGTTATTCTTAACGCTTTAATTATTGACTGGGTTCACAATCCCTCAGTGAGGACAGCCTACCTCTCCTGGCAATCTGTTTTTGGTGTATTTCTCTGGCTTCTTTTAGTCTTTTGGCCAAAGGTTTAGCATATTCTTCAAGCCTCATTTTTCTTGGTGTGTTGTTTCTTTAAGAGAGCAATACGTTGGAATAACAAGACACTGAATCCTGGGGACTTTGGTCCCAGGCTTCTTACCTTCTTTGTGGATAGCAGCTAATGAGACACAAGGTTGTCCTCTGCCTTCCACATGTATGAGCACACACACACATGTGCGCCTGAACACACACAAACACATATGAAATAGTCTGCTACTAGCTGGGCATGGTGGGGCACACCTGTAATCCCAGCACGCAGGGAGGCAGAGGCAGGTGGATCTCTGTGTGAGTTCGAGGCCAGCCTGGTCTACCAAGTGAGTCCAGGATAGGTAGGGGTACACAGAGAAACGTCTTGAAAAAATTTTACCCCATAGCACCCTGAGGCTTGTGCATTTGATTTCTTTTTTCTTTTTTTTCCTTCTGTTTTTTAACCCCCTCCCGAAGACATTTCCTTTCAGATAAGTCCCTTTCCTATCTTTTCAAGCTTTACTAATCTTTGGACAAGACTCCTGTACATAGGTCTTCCTAATTCCTGGCAAGTTGACATTTAAACCAACTATAGTAAATTAACTCTTAGATTTGTTGATTCTTGTATTGTTTTCCTTGTTTCTATTCCATTAGTTATGGCTCTAATATATTATTTCTTGCCATCTACTGAATTTGGGTTTGATTTGTTCTTATTTTTGCAAGTACTTGGGTTGCAATATTAAGTCGTTTACTTGTATTCTGCCTGATTTCTTTTTTCTCTGTATGTATGTCTGGGTAAGGGTATCAGATCCCCTGAAACAGGAGTTAAAGCTAGTTGTGAGCTGCCATTTGGGTGCTGGGAATTGAACCTAGAGCCTTTGGAAGAACAGCCAGTGCTCTTAGCCGCAGAGCTATAAATTTCATTCTTAGAACGGTTTTTAGTGTGTTCCTGGGGGTTTTTTGTTGTTGTTTTTTCATTTTCAGTTAATTCCAGAAATTTGATTTTTTTTTTCTTTGAATCATTCACCATTCAGTAATGCATTGTTTAATCTATGTGGGTTTGTGTAATTAGTAGAGATATGTTTACTATTGATTTTGAGCTTTACTGTATTATGGTCAAATAGGACACATGGAATCATTTTTGTTTTCTGAGTTAAGATTTGTTTGTGTGTCACTCTGTGGTCTGTTTTATAGAGATTCTTCCCTGGTCCACCGAATAGAATCTCTATTCTTTGGGTTTGGGGTGGAATATACTGTAACTATCTGTTAGGTCTACTTGATGTGTGATATCTTGGAATTCTGATGCTTTTCTGGTTAGTTTTTGCCCAGATGACTTGTCTTGTGGAGAAAGTGAGGTGTTGCAACCATCTCTTACTGTCAGGTTGGAGTCAGTGTGCGTCTTTTAAGTCAAGCAGGATGCTTTTAATGGAATTGGGTGAGGCAGAGTTTGGTGCACATATGTTTGGGATGTAATGTCTTGGCTTAATTGTTTTCTTGATTAGAATGAAGTATCCTTTGTTTCTTCTGATTAGTCTTAGTTTGACATTTATTTTATTGGTTATTAGGATGGCCATGCCTGCTTGTTTCCTGCTCCCAGTTGCTTGGAATATGCTTTCCCGTTTTTTTTTTTTTTCTCTTTAAGGTGAAACATATCTTTCAAGGTGGTATGAGCTTCTTGTAGACTGCAGATAGATGGGTTTTGTTTCTTTTATTTTACTGAACCTGTAGTCTTTTGACTGGGCAGTGGTGGGTTGTGTTGGGGGTGGGGTGGGGAATTGAGTTCATTTATATTTAATTATGAAATCTGTGTGCAGATTGCTGTTGGTTATTGTTTGTTTTTTTGTGGTCCTCTGCTTTTTGAGATCTTAGTCCTATTTTGTGTTTCACTGACTATAGCTTCATTTGTTTTCTTTCTACTCTTGGCTGTGCTTGCTTTTCTCTTCAGTCTAATGTATTGCTTCTAGTATTCTCTGTAGGGCTGGTTTGGTGAACATGAATTTTTGTAGCCTGTTGATACCATGAAAAGTTTTTCTTTAACAATAGCAGATAGTTTTGCTGTGTACATTAATTTAGGTTAGCATCCATTGTTTTATAGAACTATAAGTACATTGCTCTAGAATCTTTTGGCTTTTAAAGTTTCCATTGAGAAATCAGCTGTTATTCTGATGGGTTTTCCTTTATTTACGCCTTGTGGCTTTCTCTTGCAGATTTCAGTACCTTCTCTTTGTTCTGCATACTTAGTGTTTTAACTATAATGTGCTATGGGAAGTTGATTTTCTGGTCCTGTCTGATGGTCTGTGTGCTTTTTGTGTTTGTATGGGCATGTCTTTTCTTAATTTGGACAAGTTTCCTTCTATGAGTCCGTTGATGGTCTGGTCTATGCCATTTACTGGGCATTTTTCTCTTTCTATAATTCAAAGATTTGGCCTTTTCATAGTGTTCCAAAGTTCCTCATGTTCCTTTCTTTTCTTTTTTCTTTTTCTTTTTTTTTCATATTCTATGCATGAGTGGGTCAGCTCCTCTGCTTATCTTCAAGTCTATTGATTTTTTTTTTTTAATTTGTGTTCTGGGGTTCATTTAGGTGATTCTCTTTGGAGAACATTTCTGTAGGATTAGTGGTTTGAAGGGATGCTGCAGAAAATAAATAGGCTATTAACTTTATTATTAAGAGACTCTAGTTATTATGGTGGTTACTATTGGCAAGACACAGATACATGTTGTACTTAAATGGCTGGGCAGATAGTACTCCAGAACTACCTGTTAACTCTCAGCCCCACAGTCCATGCATTTGCTCTAATCATTCCTCTCTGGGCTGCTTCCCCTCCAGTATCCCCATAAATATGTGCAGATGCTTTCCATAGGGGTCGCTTCTGTCCATGCTGATCCTCACTTCTTCCTCTTGGCCCATGTGGTTCTTTACCTGTCCCACAGTGACTGCTTTCCTTCTCTCTCCTCTACCCGTCTGTCTCCTTCCCATGATCCTTCTGCCTTCAAAGCCTGAGAACCTTAGCTCCACCTCTCACTTCTGCCCTGTTTGGGTGTGTAGGCTTTTTATTTAGCCAATTAGGGATAATTTTGGAGGCATGGTTAGACAGCAACATTTGGAGCATGTGCCAGTTTGCTTGTAAAGGACAGCAAGCAGACCTTGGAGAGCAAAATAACTAACAGTCAAATACAGAGCACCAGACGATGCTGTTACAGAGTGAGGCATTCTGTCTTGGCCTCATATTGTTTGTTTCAGTATGACTTGGTATGTGGATTTTGCTTGATTGTGTGTCTGATGTGAGAGTCTAGCCTGCCTCAGGCTGGTTTGGTACAGAACCTGTATGACCAGAGCTAGGCCTGGGAGTGTGGATGGTGCCTTTCTGATATGTTTATTATACCAGATACATACTTTTTATCCATATCCATTTTTTTTTTTTACTTAACATGACTTTTCTCTTATGCCTATGATTTTCTCTATTTTGTAAAACACTGAATGTATTTATGATAGCTATTTAAAACCCTTATCCACCAATTTTATGTGTACTTGTTCAGTCTGGTTGGTATTTCTCTTTGTTTATATCCCTGGCAGTTTTCCAGTGGGTACCAGATATTGTGATTTTATGTTCTTATGTTCTGTTTTCTTCTATTTCTTTTTCAAAAATTTCTTTAAATAGTTTGGAATTTTATTTTGGGATACAGTTAAGTTATTTGAAAATATTTTCATGCGTCCAAGGCCCTTATTTCATAGCCTTGTGTGAGAGTGGAGATATTCACGTGCCACTTTCCAGTGGGTTTTGGCCTTAGATCTCACATTATCACATTTACTGGTGAGTATTCAGCCAAAGCTTCATGGAGGGTCCTCTGTAGATCTTCAGAGCTTGCTGTATGCAGCTCTGCCCAGCACACCTTAGCTTACTTGACCTTTGCAAAACTCAGCTCCGCAGTCAGGGAGACCTCTGGACTCTGTTATGCTTCCCATCCCGGTGCCTCACTCTGGAACACGCTCTGGGGCATGATCTGGCAGTGGGAGAGCTCACCTCACTTATCTGCCCTTCTCGTGGATCTCTGCAATGCTGCCTGTTGTAGGATTTCTGAAACCCACTGTTTTATATATTTTGTCTGCTTTTTTAGTTGGTTAGTAAGGTAAGTCTGGTTCCTTTTACTTTGTTGTGGCCAGGACTTGAAGTGGTAAGGTGGGTGTATTTAAATCTCAAAGAAAGAGGCGTCGTGAATAACCCACTTACACTCTCACTAGAAATACATGTATTATGTCTATGCCCAAATATAGCTTCAAGTATATTCCCTCATCTTTAAATGCATCAAAGACTTTTCCTAATGATTCATTTTAACATTGTATTCATTGACATTAAAATTGTAGGTAAAAATAATTTTCTTATGTTTTTTTTTTAAAGAGTAGAGTCTTATATATATTAAATCACACAAAACTATGCTGTATACTTAGTGAATTATCCAGCTTTTGTCCAGTGCATAGAAGTTAATCAGCCTTTCTAAATAATAGTCTCTTACTGGAATCCTTGCTCATTCACAGATGGGTGCCCCTACCTAGCCTTCTCAAAACAGAGTAAAGTCCATGTAATTAGCCCATTTTCCTTTGATGGGAGGGAGGGAACTTTTTGTGATAGGATCTCATCCGTGTAGCTCAGACTCACCTTGAACTCATGGTAATCCTCCTACTTTAGACTCTTAAGTACTGTGCTAAGTTACAGACACAAATCATCTTGCCCTATTTAATTTTTATTGTTTTGATTAGTCTTTAAATTGAAACTTTTGTTAAAATGGGGTTTTCATATATACTTACTTTTGGCTGATTTGCCCACACCTATATGTGCTTACTCTCCATCTCCCTGCCTCCCTATTTTCATTTTTACCCTCCCACACCCATTATTCTCCTTATACCTTCCTCTCACATTCTGTTGCCTTTCCCACCCTCTGCCTTAAAGCTTCCATTTTTCATTTTTCATGGGCGCTCTTCTATTTTCCTGGCCTGTCCTTAAACGCAGTCCTACTTAAACCTACATATAAACGTTGAAGGTCAGGGTCCACATATGAGAACGTATGTTATTTGTCTTTTTGACAGATTACCTCAATATACTATTTTCCAGATCCTCCTATTTTCTTATAAATTTAATCATTTATTTTTCTTCATGGATGAGTAAAATTACATTGTAGTGTATGTGCCATGTTTTTATTATTCATCTGTTGTGTATCTAGGCTGATTCCATTTCCTTGCCATTGTAACTAGAGCAGCAATAAACATGGTTGTGCAAGGAGGAATATATGCCCTGAAGTGATTCAGATGGGTCATATGGAGTTCTATTTTTAGGTTTTTGCAAACCTCCACGCTGATTTCCATAGTGGCTGGATCGGTTTACATTCACGGCCTCCCCGCAGTGAGTAAGGGTTGCCCTTTCCTTCCACACTCCCCAGCACTTGTCATTTGTTTTCTTGATAGTATTCTTACTGGGGTGCAATAGATATTTATTTGTGAGGTTTGAGACAGGCTATTCTGGAATTCCCTATGTAAACCAGACTGGCTTCAGACTCACAGAGATTTATCTGCCTGCCTCTGCCTCCCAAGTCCTGGGACTAAAGGCATGTGCCACCATACCTGGCTTTTGTCAGTTTTTTAAAAAGTTTTTGTGTGTGTTGTGTGTGTGTAAATACCTTCATGTTGTGTGGGGGAACCTGTTGAAGCCAGAAGAAGGTGTATCTGTTATAGGCAGATGTGAGCTACTAGATGTAGGTGCTGGCATTCAAACTGATTCTCTGGAAGAGCAGCAAGCACTTGCAATTGCTGAGCAGATGGGTTTTGTTGTTTGTTTGTTTTAAAGATTTATTTATTTATCATAGTGTTCTTCCTGCATGTGTGCCGGCATGCCACAAGAGGACATCCTTTAGATGGTTGGGAGCCACCATGTGGTTGTTGGGAATTGAACTCAGGATCTCTGAAAGAGCAGCCAATGCTCTTAACATCTGAGCTAGCTCTTCAGCACTGTTTGTTTATTTATTTAATTTTTGCAGTTCTTTACTTAGACCAGATAGTAATTCCTTGTCTGAAGTAGAACTGGCAAAGATTTCCTCCCATTGCATAGGTTGTTTGTTCATTCTGTTGATGATTTTCTTTTTCTGTGTAGGTTTCACACAATCCTTTTTATCAATTCTGTGGTTATTTTTGGTGCCATTGTACTTCTGGTCAGAAAGTTCTTGCTTAAACCTCTGTCCTAGAGTGTCAGCATTTCAGGTTTTTAATTAAGGTCTCTGATCCACTTTGAATTAATTTTTGTGCAGAGAGAGAGAAAGAGAGAGGTCTCACTCCATTCTTCTGCAGGTGGTTATCCAGTTTTGCCATTTATTGAACAAGCAGCCTTTTTTTTTGTAGTGTGGGTTTGTTTGGGGCTTTGTTTGTTTGTTGTTTGTGTAGTCTTGGTTGTGCTGGATTTGCTTTGTAGACAAAGCTGGCCTTGAACTCACAGCAGTCCGCCTGCCTCTGCGTCCCTGAGTACTGGGATTGCAAGTATACGCCACTGTGCTTAGCTCAGTGTTTATTTTTTATAAAGGCTTTTTTTTTTTTTTTTACCTTTTAAAAAATAAAGTTATATTTTTATACCTTGTCAAAGTTAGTTGCTTGTAACTGTGTGGGTATATGTCTGGTTCTGTTCTATTGTCTGTTTAGTGCATGTAGTCTTTGTGATCGTGACGCCAGGACAGGCTGAGATCAAGCACTTTGACCTCTGGTATATTTCTTTTGATTTAGGATTGCTTTGCTGTGATTAAGATATGAACCACCATACCCAGCCGCAAAATAATTTTCATCACCTTTTGTGGTATCAGACATAGAGCCTAGACTAGGCAAGCCCTCTACCGCTGACCTATATCACCAACCACTTGGCTTAGTTTTTACTGAATTCAGTTTACCTTTTAGGCCTGTTGGTTTATTTGTTCCTCCAATAAGAACTTTTTTTAATTTGGCAAATTTAATTATTTTCCCATGCACTTTTATGTTATGCTTGTTTGCTTGCTCTTCTGTGTATTTACTTACCTCCTGTCTTTGGTGTCTATTGCTGTGATAAAGCATCATGACCTTAAGGAGGATGGATTTATTTGGCTTACATTTCCACATCACAGGCCATCATTGAAGGACATTAATACAGGAACTCGAGGCAGGAACTGAGGTGAAACCATGGAGGAACACTGCTTACTGGCTTGTTCTCCATGGTTGGCTCAGCCTGCTACTGTCTTAAAACAACCTGGACCATCTGCTCAGAGGTGGTGTCACCCAGATTGGGTTGGGCCTTCCCATCAGTCATTAAGAAAATGTTCCACAGACTTGCTTACGAGCAGTTAGATGGAGACATTTTTCAGTAACGGTTCTTCCTCTTTCCAGATAATTCTAATTTGTGACAAGTTGACAAAAAATAACCAGGACACTTCCCCAAAACAAACTATCCCAAATTTTAGAAACTAAATAATCACTTAACAGCTAATTATGCTGTGAACTGGCATACTAACTGGGCTTACCTGAATTATTACTGGTCTGTCTAAGTTTTCTTTTTCATTTATTTGTTTGTTTATTTGTTTATTTATTTATGGCTTTGTTTTGGAGATAGGATTTCTCTGTATACCGTTGGCTGTCCTGGAACTCACTATGTAGACCAGGTTGATCTTGAACTCAGAACCACGATGACCTTAAATTCAGAGATCTGCCTGCTTCTGCCTCCCAAGTCCCGGGATTTAAGGCATGCGCCACCACCAGCCAGCAATATATGTAGCTTTAAAATAATTTCAAACCTAAGTATTTAAGAATAGGATCAGAAACCTGATCCTGAAGAAAAAAAAAAAAAAAAAAAAAGAAACCTGATCTTGGCCTCATGCGTCTTTACTCCAAAGTGTTCAGTTTTTGTGATAATCATTTCTTTGCCGTTCTTTTTAAATTTCCTACCTATATTTATTTGCATCTTCTTTAACGTAGGTTAGGTTTGTTTCTTATTGGATTTTATATTAAGGGACTCATGTGAATTCTTTTGCCTTGTTTTCAAGCATTAGAAACTTACTCGTATTGTTCAATAGAGTAGTGTTTTTTCATTTGTATTTTAGCTTAGTCTTTGTGGCTAATAAAATAATGCACACCCCCCCCCCCCATACTCACGTTCTGATCTATGAATCCTATAAGGTAACTTAGGTGACAGAAGATATTTTGCAGATGTGATTAAATTTAACCCTTTAAAGCCTTTGACAAGGAAGGCGTGGCTTTAGCTATTTAGGTGAGTCGAGGGTAGTCATGGGGTCCTCATAAATGGAAAATGTATACATAATTTTTTCAGAGTGTGTGGAGAGAGAGTTAGTTTGACAACACAAGCGACTGAGTTTTGAAGGTGCTACAGTTCAGTCTTTGAAGATGGAATGAAATCATAAGCCAAAGAGTTCAGGCTCCTTTTGGAAGCCGGAAAGGAAAAGAATTTTCCCGTAGACCCTCCAGAGGGGACATAGCCTTGCTTCCACAGTGGAAGTCTAGATTTCTGACATCTAGAACTGTAAGATAAACTTGGGTCATTTTTAGTTTCATTACGGTACCAGTAGGAAGCTAGTAAAACTGTTTACCATGTGAATATGCTAGAATTTATCTATTCTTCCTGTGCTGGACATCTAGGTTGTTGAATATTTCTGTATCCATCCTAGTAACCAAGAGTTTCTCTGGGAGATATACTAAGAAAGGATTTAGGGTCACAGAGAAGCACATCTTCAGTCATTTACAACAGAGCTATATCTCAAGTGTACTGTCAGCAGGGTACAAGGGTCCACATTTTTTACTATTATGACTTTGAGCTGGACATGGTGGGTGCATACCTATAATCCCAAGGAGGCTGAGGAAGAAGGATCACTGAGTTCAAGACCAGCCTGAGCTATAAAAAGTTGACTTTGGCGGGGGAGGCTTTAGAGAGAGGTGAATGAGAAAAATACATTAAATATGTATAAAAATATAATGAAACTTATTTTGTTCAGTTGAATGTGCTAATAAAAGGAAACGTTTTTCAAAAATATTTTTATGCAAGCTGAAATAATGCTTCATTATTTATTTTATGAAGAGGTACTCATTTCCTTCAGGAGAAAATACACTTGGAAAGTAATTTATATTTTTTCAATAGTAGATGTCATTGGTTTGTTTCTATTCTCTCTCTCCCTCTTCCTGTTTTTCTTTTGTTGTTTTGTTTCTTTTATTAGACAGGGTCTCAATGTGTAGCATTGGCTGACCTGGAACTTAGAGAAATCTACCTGCCTCTTGAATGTGGGCCATCACACCTGGTTTTATTTTCTTTTGATCAACTAATTTTTCTACGAGTTTTTACAGCAAATATATAGCAATGTAAGTGCTTTAAATCAGGTTTTAAGTATTATTCAGGTTGTAAAACAATAATTTTCTTCTGATAAACATTTTGAAAGGAATTTGTTAAGTAGTAGTTATTTTAATAGGTTTCAGTGTTTGGCCCTCCATGCAATCACAATTGGTTCTTTTTATTAGTAGTCAGTCAATACAGAAACTGTTATAGATATTGTGTTTGTGAATGGGAATGTGACTTTTCCTGTAAATTAAGAAACTTGCAAAATGACATATTACATGTAACTACTATTTATTGAACACAGTGTATCAGGTTCTGTTAGAAGTAAACACTTTACATACATTAGCACTTTGAATCGTAGACACCATTGTTAGCCTTTTGTTTGTTTTGTTTTGTTTTTTGAGACAGAGTTTCTTTGTGTAATAGCCCTGATAGCCCTGGCTGTCCTGAACTCAAGCTGGCCTCAAACTCAAAGGGATCCTCCTGCCTCTGCCTCCACAGAGGCAGAGGGATTACAAGTATGGGCCACCACACCCGGCTCATTGTTAGCCTTTTTAAGGCCAGTTTGTAGAGTACACTGTAAGGGTACAATGATCTCAGCAATAATGGAAAAACAACCTACTTACTCTTTGTTTCAATCTAGGTAGTTTGACCTTAACCTATTTTATGGACATTCTTAGTTAGAAGACAGTGGAGTCACTGCAGCCTTAGGTTCATTTCTCAAATAGAACTCTTTGTTTTAGTTCACTTTCTTGTTCTGTGGCTACCTGATGCTGCCAGTGATTACTTACTCTGGTGGATTGAATAGGAATGGTCTCCACGACTCCTGTGTTTGAATGCTTGGCCCATAGGGAGTGGCACTATAAGTAGGCTTTGAGGTCTTGTAAGCTCAAGTATGACCAGGAGTGCCAGTCTCCTTCTACTGCCTGTAGGTCAAGATAGGGAACTCTCAGCTTCTCCAGCACCATGTCTGCCTGCACACTGCCATGCTTCCACCATGGTAATGGACTCTGAAACTGTAAGCCAGCCCCAATTAAATGTTTTCCTTTTATAAGGGTTGCCGTGGCCATCGAGTCTCTTCACAGCAATAGAGACCCTAACTAATTTGCTATTTTTTTTCTCAGTCATTTACTATTTGGCAAATGTTTCAAGTGATTTTTAAACCACATGTTCTTCTATATTTACAAGTTGATCTTCATTTAGCATGTTTTGTCCATATTTTGATCCTTTTTGTGTCTGTTTGTCAACATATCCAGATTTAGTGTTACTGTGAAAATTTATTACCATGAGATTTACTTCCTATTTTAGGTCACTAATACTATTGCCAGAGTTGGAGGTGGTGGCAAACTTCTTTAATCCCAGCACACAGGAGACAGAGGCTGGTGGATATCTGTGAGTTCCAGGACAGCCAGAGGTATCCTTGTTAGAGAGAACCTGTCTCAAAAAAATAAAAATAAAAAAGCAAAAAACTAAAACAAAAAACAAACAAACAAACAAACAAAAAACCAAAGGATATTGCCAGGAAGGAATATATTCAATAATTCTCTTGAAGAAAATAGTATTATTGCTCTGACTTATTTTTATGGGGGTAATCTTACAAAAAATGAGTATAACATAGTTATTAACAGAATTGTTTTTAATAGCATGTTACATAGTTTTTCAAATATCTATGATGTAGAATTGAAAAGGAACCTGTAATCATGCACTTTGAGAAAGTATTGCTGCATACACGTGAAGGCTGGCATATTGTTACTTACCTATTGCCACGGATAGTCTGACTTGGTACTCCAGGCTGTTTTCAAGATCCTTCTGTCTCAGCTTTAGGATGTGTGCCACTGTGCCCACTTAAGACTTGGTGGGGGGTTTTTTTTTGTTTGTTTTGTTTTGTTTTGTTTTGTTTTGTTTGAGACAGGGTTTCTCCGTGTATCCTTGGCTGTCCTGGACTCACTTTGTAGACTAGGCTGGCCTTGAACTCACAGAGATCTGCCTGCCTCTGCCTCCCAAGTTCTGGGATTAAAGGCGGGGATTCCTGCTAAGCAAGATTGGTATTTTAAAACATTTATCTCAGTGTCTGTGGGTCAGTAATTTGAGTATAACCCAAGAAGGGACTTGATCAGGGTGGGTCACAGGCAGTGGTAAGGTAGGCTGCCGGGAAGGGTTGTTCTGGTGGTGGTAGGTGTTGTGTCCTGGGAGTTGTTAGTCTTATGGGACAGTTCCTCGATAGCCATTGATGCCTGTTATTCTCAGAACTGTGTAATATTCTAGCAGAGGCTGCTTTCCTTCTCTTCCAGGCAGCCCTTTTCATGGGGCAAGAGGACGATGCTTCATGGCAGCAGGCACATACAGGGAGAGAAAGAGGAAATATCTTTTGCCTTGTTCTTTTAATTAGAGGCAAGAAGCTAGATCTAGCTCAGTCCTCAAGGGAGGAAATGGTCAATAACAGGAGATAGAGACAATTAGAATATATTGTAGAAGTATCTTCATTTGCTGGGTGGTGGTGGAGATAGAGGCAGCAGGCATGCAGAAGCAGAGGCAGGTGGATCTCAAAGTTCAAGGCCAGCCTGGAGTACAAAGTGAAGTCCAGGTGACACAGAGAAAAACTCTGTCTTGAGCACCCCCAATAAGTAAATTTATGTGTGTGTGTGTTTTATGCTAGCCTCAAACTCACTATGTAGGTGTTAATGGCTTTGAACCTGATTCTCTGCCTCTGCCTTCCAAGTTCAGGGATTATGGGTGTGTAAAACCACGCCCTACTTAAACTTTTTAAAAAACTTTTTGTTGTGGTAAAATATAATGAAGCATAATATTTGCCTTCTTTAGCATTTTGAAGTAAACAGTTCAATGTTAAGTATGTTTGTTAAATAACTTTTTACCTCAAACTGAAATCTTTTTTCTCCTCAGAATTATAAAGCCAGTAAGATCAAGTGCCTATGGAAAGAAACTCACTGTTGGCTAAGAAGAGAAGTAGGAAATAGGTTGGTATTGTTTACACTTAGGAATAGAGGGATTGCTAGAAACTGTGATGTCAAGTTTTTTTTTTTCTTTTATTTATTTTTCTTTTTTATTATTATCATTTATTCAATTTGTATCCCAGCTTATGGCCCCTTCCCAATCCCACTCTCCCTCCCTGTTCTTCCAAAAGGAGACCAACAGAGCCAAAAAACTGAGCCCTGGGGGACCTGAAGGTTGATCCCTCAACTAAGGACAATACGGAGAGGACCTAAAACCCCAGCTCAGATATAGCCCATCGACTCAGTCTCCAAGTGGGTTCCCTAATAAGGGGAGCAGGGGCTTTCTCTGGCACGAACTCAGTGACAGGCTTTCTGATGTTAAGTTTTTAAAAGTTTATTTATTTATTTGAGAGAGACAGTTTGCACATGTGCCACTGTCCATGTATGGAGGTCAGGGACAACTTGCAGAAGTCGCTTTTCTCACTCTACCACATAGGGCTGAGGAATCAAATTCAAGTCATTATGCTTGGCAGTAACTCCAGAGCCATCTTGTTGGCTCAGTAGTCAAGTCTATTTATTGTCCTTGACCACATGTCTTTTGGAAAACCTATATGGTCTTCATTACTTTCAAGTTCTTTTTACTTTCCTTTATTTGAGCCCAGGAGAGGGCATCAGATCCCCTGAAGCTGGAATTACAGATAATTGTTAGCTGCTGTTCAGTTGATAAGAAATGAAAACACACACACACACAGACACACACACACACACACACACACACACACACACACACGTAACCCAGGCTAGCCTTGAACTTGATTTGTAGGGTGGCCTTTGTCTAGTTTCCTAGTGGTTGTCTTGGAATTTAATAGCTATGACAATATATGGCTAATGAAGGCTTTTTGGCCTTTTACTGAAAATTTGCCTACTGTTATGAAGAATTATTTAAATTCTTTTGGCCATTTTTTTTCTTCTTTTAAATAAAAGCAATTAGTTCAGTGTACTCCTTTTTTTACACAAAAAGCAGCATCCATAAACCCTTTTTTTATCTTGCTTTTTTCCTCTTAATATTTGGTTTAAGAAGACAGCTCAGTTGTGCTTGCCTCTCAAGCATAGGATCCTTGCCTGATACCCAGAATCTGCTTACAAATGCTGAATGGGGTGGTTCTTTGCTTCAGCCCTACTGCTGGGGAGGCATAATCAAGGATGTCAGGGCTAGCCAGCCAGGCCTGATTGGTGAGCTTCAGGCCAGTATGAGACTGTCTCAAAGGTGATGTTCCTGAGTAACTTATCATTTCATTTGCTGTGATGAAACACCATGACAAAAGCAACACGGAGAGGAAAGGGTTTATTTAGCTTGCTGCTTCCACATCACAGTTCGCTATCAAAGGAAGTCAGACTCAAGTTGGGCAGGAACCTGGAGGCAGGAGCTGATGCAGAGGCCCTGGAAGAGTGCTGCTTACAGCTTGCTCCTCAAGGCTTGCTCAGCCTGCTTTCTTATAGAACGCAGGACCGTCAGCCCAGGGGTGACACCATCACAGTATTGGGCTGGACCCTCTCCCGAGGCCCTCTCCCATCAATCACTAATTAAGAAAGTGCCCAACAGGTTGCCTACAGCTGGATTTTATGGAGGCAGTTTCTCAACTGAGGCTCCCTACTCTTTGATGACTGTAGCTTGTGTCAGGTTGACATAAAACTAGCCAGAACACCAAGGATTACATCCCAGGTTGTTTTCTGGCCTCTACACACACAGCATGTTAAAAATGTTTTAACTTGTTGTTTTCTCTCTTTATTTGTGGAAGAAGTTATAGTTTCCATTTCAATTAGGCTGTATTTTTTGCTCTTTATTTTTCACAGGTATACTATTCTCTTTTTTGGGGGGTATGCTATTTTACTGTTTTTTTTTTTTTTTTTTTTTTTTAAATATTTTTTTTTTTTTTTTTCACAGTCTTTTTTTTTTTTTTCTTTTTAAGAAAACATTTAATTGGTGCTGGCTTACAGTTTCAGAAGTTTGGTCCTTTATCGCCATGAGGGAAAACATGGCAGGGTGCAGGCAGGAATGGTGCTAGAGAAGGAGCTGAGAGTTCTACATCTTGATCTGCAGGCAGCAGAAGGGGATTGTCTGACACATTGGCATAGCCTGAGCATTGATACCTCAAAGTCTATCTCCAGTGACAAACTTCCTCCAACAAGGCCACACCACCTAACAGGGCCACTTCCTATGGGCCAAGCATTCAAACACCTGAGTCTGTGGGGGCCACACCTATTCAAACCACAGTGTTCTACTCCCTGGCCCCTTAGGCATATTGCCGTGACATAGTGCAAAATGCGTTTTTAAAGGTCCAAAATTAAAAGTCTCTTTTTAGATTTACGCACTCTATTAGCTGTAATCACCTGTAAAAATCAAAAAACAGATCACATACTTCCAACATATCATGGCCGAGGATATACATTACCATTCCAAAATGTAGGTAAGGGAACACAATGAGGAAATATTGGACCAAAGCAAGACCGAAAACCAGCTGGGCAAACTCCAAACTCTTCATTTCCTCATCAGATGTCAAAGCACTCTTCAGATCTCCAACTCCTTTCAGCTCTGTTGACTGCAACATACTTCTTTTTCTGGCTGGTTCCACTCACTGTTAGCAGCTCTCCTTGGCAGGTATATTATGGCTGTAACATCTCCAACATCTTTGGGTCTCCAAGGCAACGCAGGGTTTACCTGCAGGAGACAGCCCTGCCACATCATCTGGCCTCAGGAACTTTCCTTAGTCTTGGAGAGAGATTCCATCACACCTCTCTTCTGTCCTTGAATCTAAAGCCAGAACTATGTGGCCAAAGCTGCCACGTTCTGCTCCTTGCTGGGGCTGGAACATGGTCCCTTGTTCAATTACATCGTCACCAGCTTTCCGTTTTCCGTGGTTTCCTTTACTCTTATCACAGTCTTTTTCTGCCTACATAATTTGAAATGTATTTTGTAAGATTTAGGTGAGATTTCTGAGCAAGTAAAGATGCTAGCTGCCAATCCTGAGTTCACTAGAAGCCACTTGTTAAAAGAGCGGAACTGACTCTAGCAAGTTGTCCTCTGACTTCTACACTTGGCATCTATCCATGTGCCAGAAATGTGACAATGTACTAGTACATATGCACACACACATGAAAAAAAAAAAGAATGAATGGATGTAATATTAAATGTTACTAGCTCTAGTGATATTAAATGTACGTTAAACCTATTAAACGCTAGGCTTTTTCCAGGTCTGGTAGCACATGCTGTGATACAAACAGTTGATTGGGAGGCTGAGCAGGAGAACCACAAGTTCAAAGCCATCTTGGGTTACAGAGTGAGTTTATAGCAGCCTGAACAATTTGAGACCCTGTCTTAAAATATGAAAAGGCTAAGGTTATAGCTCAGTGGTAAGCCCTTGCCAAACATGCACAGAGCCCTAGGTTCAAATCTGTAAAGTGTGTAAGTGTGTAAAGTCTTTTTCTCTGGCAATGTTTATACTCAGGGCTGCTTCATCTGCTTACTCCGCTGTTTCAGTTGTTGGAAATCTATGCACTGTGTCTTTGTAATGGCTGATCATCTGCACTGGAGAGATCATTTGCGTTACCTGGAATGTATAGGAGGTCCCCTTCCCTTCTGAGGAAGCAACATAATTAATGTATGGAATCAGTAGGCTTCTTGAGGCTAGAATGCTATTTGTGTTAATTAGCTCTGTTGCTGCTGTTTCCTTTGTTTTAGGTTAAATGGAAACCACCCTCGGGAGCTAGATGCCTGTGTAGCTGTTTTACCACCTCAGTGTTTTGCAATGAGTGGGGGAGGAGAGCAGCCAGATATCCTCAGTGTTGGAATCTTGGTCAAAGAAAGATGGAAAGTGGTGAGTATAGAGGGAAGAAAGGAAAAGAGATGGGGAAGGGGCAGAAGGGAAACAAGCATTATAGAGTCCTAAGTTTTGGTATTAAATTAAAAAGTAGCATTTTGAAGGAATAATACCTATGTTGCTTATATGCCGAAAGCAGGCATTTTGACTTTAGTCATGATTGTTTTGTTCATGCTCTAATTCTTAGGATTGCTTCATAAGTTCCAAATTTTCTCAACTTCCTGTAGCTAATATTATAAATAAAAATGTATTTGAGAAAAGAACAAATTAAAAAGTGTTTGAAAGTGAATGTCTTTTCTTTCTTTCTTCAACAACATTAATAAGAAAATTTCTAAGTGTACATAAAAACAGACAGGTTTGATACTGCCATGTACTTAGACTCAAGCTACATAATTTCTGGTTAGGATGTTTAATCTTGTTTCTCCTCCTAGAATATTTTGAATTGTTCTTACATCAGTATGTGTCCTTTAAAAGATAAAGACTTATTTTTTAATGTAATCATCTACAGGAAGTTTTGCTTTTTTTTTTTTTATGATACTGGCAATTGAAGCCAGGACTTTGTTTATTCTAGGCAATTCTACCAATGAGCCACACTTAGATTTTTTATTTTTTAATGAATGTTTTGTGATTTTTTTTTCATTAATAGGCCTATAATGTGTTAGTATGTATCTTTCTTGACGTAAGTTACCTATTAATGATCATTGCATAGGTCTACTAATTCATTAAAGATTGCAAATTGGTGGTATTTTATTATTTCGTTTATTAACAAGTATATCTATAAAGACTATCATTTACTATTGATTACCTGAAGATATAATTAAATTTAGAAAGCAAAACAAATGATTATATTTTTTCTTTAGTTTTCTAACATCCTCCAAGTGACCACTGAGAACTTTCTGTTAATGTGTGCACTGAATTGTGAGGGCTAGGATGCAGTGGAGTTGGTGGAATGCTTACCTAGTAGTGAGGCCCTAGATTAGAGACTGTGACATAACTGGATGTCATGGCAGGGTCAAATTCAGGGGGATCAATTCTGTTGTATTAGGCATCAGAGGCCAGCCTGGGCTAGGCACCCTTTGGAGGAGGAAAGAATAGAGGGAAGGAAAGAAAGAGAGAAGAGACAAGAAAGTGTGTGATAGGAAAAGAGAAGAAAAAAAATTGTGAATTTAGACCAGAATAGTATTTTATGCCTATAGTCCCAGTACTGAGGAGGCTAAAGCAAGAGTTTGAGGTAAACCTGGACTATAGACATGTCCCACATCAGCCGGGCTACAGAGTGAGACTCTGTCTTACAAGGGAGCCGGTGCTAGAGAGATGGCTCAGTAGATAACAGTACTTGTTGCTCTTGCAGAATATCCCGGTTGAGTTCCCAGCACCCACATGATGGCTCACAACTATCTGTAACTTGATTTCCAGAGGATCTGATACTATCTGCTATCTTCTGACCTTTGAGGGCATCAGATGTCCACATAGCACACATACATACAGACAGACAGACAGACAGACAGACAAAACACTCAAACACATAAAATATAAAAATAACCTAAAAGCAAATAGGGCAAAATGAGTCAGCAAATACAGGCACTTGCCTCCAAGCCTGACTACCTGAATTCCATCCCAGGATCCACATGGTGGAAGGAGAGAGCTGACTCCCAGAAGTTCTGTTTTGACTACCACTTGTGCACCTTGGCGGGCACACACCCATGTGCTGCATGCATGTGTGAACACAAAACACACCAATACTAAAGAAAAATTTTGATTTATTTTGTTCATTATAATTATTATCTTTATAGATTTTCAGATTGTTTCCATGTAACTAAGGGGACAGCCAGTAAGAAGCCTCCAGAGTTCTTTTGAAATGGTTCTATCTTAGTTACTTTTCTATTGTTCTGAGTAAAATACCCCGATCAAAGCAACTTATAAAAGAAAGCATTTAATTGAGCTTACAGTTGAGAGGATTAGAGACTGTGATGTTTACCATGCAAGGGCATGGTGGCTGGAACATCTGAGAGCTCACATCTTGATGTGATCCACAAGCGGGATGCAAAGAGAAACACTGGTAATGGAATGAGTCTTTTGAAACCTCAAAGCCCATCCCCAGTAACATACCTCTTTCAACAAGGCCACACCTCCTAATCCTTCTCAAGCAGTTCTACCAACTAGGGACCAGATATTCATTCTCATTGAGACCATCACATTTCCACTCCCTGCTCATCACCTTGTGGCCATATCATTATGCAAAAATACATCTAGTCCAACTTCAGAAGTCCCCAAACTCTCTCATAGTCTCAACACCATTTTCTGTTTAGTTTTATTTTGTTTTGTTTTGTTGTTGAGACAGGGTTTCTCTGTGAAGCCCTGGCTGTCCTGGACGCACTTTGTAGAGGCCTTGAACTCACAGAGATCCACCTGCCTCTGCCTCCCAGATTACAGGCATGCGCCACCATACCTGGCTCATTTTATTTTATTTTATTTTATTTTATTTTATTTTATTTTATTTTAT
>NW_026585504.1:15087809-15089655 GCF_907164565.1 Psammomys obesus
ATTTTATTTTATTTTATTTTATTTTATTTTATTTTATTTTATTTTATTTTATATTTTATTTTATTTTAGGTTTTTCAAGATAGGGTTTCCCTGTGTAGCCTTGGATGTCCTGAAACTCACTGTATAGACCAAGCTGGCCTCAAACTCAGAGATCTGCCCAGCTTTCAACACCATTTTAAAGTCTAAAGTCCAAGTCTCTTGTGAGAAGCAAGGAAATCTCTTAACTCTAACATCCTGAAAAATCAAAAAGCAAATTACATACTTAGAACATGTAATGGCACAGAATATGTATTATCACTCCAAAAGCTGAGGGCTCGTGTCTTAAAGGCAAGAGGCAGAGAGAGCACACTGGAAATGATGGGATCCTTTTGAAGCCTCAGAGCCTGCCCCTGTGGTATACCTACTCCAACAAGGCCATTCCTGCTAATCCTTCCCAAACATTTACATGAACTGGAGATCAAGTATTCAAATATATGAGTGTATGGGGGTGTTCTCATTCAAACCACTATAGGTTCAAATGGACTTTTAATTTTGATTTGTTATATGTCAGTGTTTGCTTTTTTGAACTAAGATCTCACTGTGTAGCCCAGCTGGCTTTCGGCTCAATCCTGCTATCTCTGCTTTAGCCTTCCAAACGCTGGAGTTACAAATATACACTGTCTTCCTAGCAGTCCCCTAGTGCTGGGGGTGGAAGCCAAAGCCTCATACTGGCTAAGCAAGCAAGCACTCCTTCACTGAGATGCCCCTGCCTTTCCCTCGCTGTCTTTTAATGGCTTTCTTGTCCTAGGCCTGGAATATAGCCTCTGACTGACTGCTTATTTAAAGGACCTATGTTTTGTTTTGAATAATTATATCTATTGTTATTCAGTCTTTTGTCACCTAAAGTTTTGTTTTGTTACATGTTTTAACGTTTCCTTAAATTTATTGCTAGGATAAGGATTCTTTAAGGAAAAGAAAATCTGTTAGTGGCTTTAGAATGTTTTTATTACATTTTATTTATTTGGATGTATATGTAGGGAGGATAGGTGCCACAGTGCACCTATAAAGGCTCAGAGGATTTCTTGTAGGAGCCAGTTCTTTCCTTCCATGTGGGTTCCAGGCATTGAACAGATCCTCAGGCTTAGTGGCAGGTGTGTTTACCCAGTAACCATCGTGCTGGCCCTATAGCAACATTTTTTTGTAGTGCTGTACTTTGAACCCAGGGCTTCAATGCATGGAAAATACATATTCTAACACTGAGTTACATTCATTGTCACCTTTTTTTTATATAAAAATTTCTTTTATAGATTACTGATTAGCTAGATCAGTAGACTGAAATTTTTGTTGTCTAATATAAGAAAAGAATCATGTCATTTTCATGTAGAAAGATTCCAACAATTGGTAATTGTTTATAATAGTCAGATGTGTCATTTTGATGACAGTAGTATATTAAGTACTGGGATAAGGATTGATTATTCTTCAATAAACAAATAAGATGACAGCTTGGTGAGGTGGCACAGGCTAGCAGTATCAGCACTCAGGAGTCTGGGGAAGGAGTATTGTGAGTTTAAGACCAGCCTGAGTCAGGTGCTGTGTTGCATACTTTTAATCCCAGCATTGGGGAAGTAGAGGCAGGCAAATCTCATTGAGTAGAGGCTGGCCTGGTCTACTTCAGGAGCTTTAGGATAGCCAGGGCTATGTTGAGAGACATAGACCACAACATCAGAAACGTAGCTCATGGACCTGAGAAGTAGTTTAGTGGATAAGGGTGCTTGCCACCAACCCTGATGACCTGAGTTCTAGTCCTGGGTCCCACATCGTAGAAGGAGAGAACAGAGACAGAACAGGACAGAGACAACTTCTACAG
>NW_026585504.1:15089755-15121919 GCF_907164565.1 Psammomys obesus
TTGTTGTTGTTTTGTTTGTTTCTTTTTGTGTGTATTGCAGCCTTGGCTGTCCTGGACTTGCTTTGTAGACCAAGCTGGTCTTGAACTTGCAGAGATCCCACTGTTTCTGCTTCCCAGAGTACTGGGATTACAGGTGTGTGCCACTGCACCCAGCTAAATAGTTTTTTTGGGTTTTTCTTTTGTTTGTTTGTTTTTAAGAAAGAAGGAAAGAAAGAAATGCAGTAGAGTGGTAGAGTGCTTAACATTTGTAAAATTCTGGGCTCACCCCCGATACCTTGAAAACAGGAGAAAGAAAAGTGGTAATCAGCTGTCCTTTGGGAGGAGAATAGCATTTTTGTGAGATTTTTTTTTTTTTTTTTTTTTGAGGTAGGGTTTCTCTGTGTAGTCCTGGCTGTTTGGAACTCACTCTTAGACCAGGCTTGCCTTGAACTCAGAGATCCACCAGCCTCTGCCTTTTGAGTGCTGGGCTTAAAGGTGTGGGCTACCACTGCCTGGCTAGGATTCGTAATTAAGGGTGCACATACACACACACACCCCTTCACGTACATGTTCACACGTGGATGTTGTTTTAGTCATCTGTGGTGATATAATTAAATATAATCTATTAAAATGGACATAAGATAATAATTTTACCTACAGTTTTATACATTAGTAATTAGGGATGAGGGATTGAGAAAGAGAGCTCATTTAGTAAAGTGCATATCACACAAGCATGAGGATCCTGAGTGATCTTCAGCATCTACAGAAAAAAACTGGGCTGGGCAGACAGCGTGGTTGATAAAGGACTTGTCTTATGAATGAGGACCCAGTCCAATCTCTAGACCCTTCATAAGGATGCTGGAAGTGCTGGTGCTTGAATGGCAGGGGCAGGTGGCTGGGACTCATTGGCCAGTCACCCTCCCCTAATCAGTGAGCCCCAGGTCCCAGTGAGACCCTGTCTCAAAAAGCAAGGTGGATGGCTCCTGAGGACATATGTGTTCACCTGTACACACTTCCACCTGCATAAACACACACACACACACACACACACACACACACAGAAATTAGGGATGAGGTTTCCTGGTTGATTTGGCTTGGCCATTAGCTCTGGCAGGAGTGGTTTTGCTAGAGAATCTATTTCTTTTTTTGTTTGTTTGTTTTGTTTTATTTGAAACAGGGTTTCTCTGTGTAGCCCTGGCTGTCTTGGACTTACTCTGTAGACCAGGCTGGCCTTGAACTCACAGTGATCTGCCTGCCTCTGCCTCCCAATGTTGCAATTAAAGGTGTGTGCAACCAGGCCCGTCTGAGAATCTATTTCTATGTGGCTTCTGTATGCACCGATCTGATGCCTTGGGCTTGTTAGTGCTCTTCTTCTCCCAGGCTGGTAGTTTATTTTCTAGGGAATCTCCTGTGTGTGTGACTTCTGGAGATAGGACCACATATTCTGTACTTGGTTTGCTTTTTTAGAGACAGGAAGTAGAAGCTACCAGGCTGGCTAAAGGCTCTTTTCAGAACAAGCAGAATGTCTTTGTTCTGTTCTGTTAGTTAAACAGTCCTAAGAGCTACTCACATTTAAGGAGGTGGGAAAACATCCTATGTCTTCAATTTTATTTTTAATTTTTGCCAGTACTGGAGATTGAACCCAGTTTTTTGTGTATGTGTCCTAAACAAGAAGTGCTCTACCATTGAATTACATCCCCAGACCCTACTTCTTGACAGGGGACTGCCAGGATCACATTTGTTTGTTCATTATGAAAAGTCTGCTGTACCTCATATTAAAGAAGGGGAAGATGAGAGATAATGTGATGGTTATCTTTAATGTATATGCCCTTAGCATACTCTATTACCTGTGAGTTACTTTGTTTTTGTCTTAGAACTAATGAAGGTTTTGAAGGCTCAGAACTAATATCTTAAGACTTTGTCAAAGTTAAACAAATTATTGTTCTACTATTATTCTATTAATACTATGGTATTAATAGACTATCCTAAGGACCAAACATAAATTTTTTAAAAGAAACTCTGTCATTTATTTAAAGTTCTTTTTTTTTTTGTAAAAAGCCATCAATCAAAATTACAAAGACATACCCTTAGTACTTATTATGTTTTGTTTGTTTGCTTTGATGCAGTCTTAAGTTGTTCTGTTTGTCCCTGAATTACCTAGGATTAAGTGATCCTAAGCTTTCAGAAAAGCTTAGTTTTTAAGCTTACATTAGATTTTTATTTAGTGGACAACATATAAAAGATCACAGGCACCAGCTAGAGCCCCACAAGGTACAGCACATTTTACTGTATAGCTCTAGAACCTGCCTCCATCCCTCACTCACCCTGTAGTTCTTTATCTTATTCCCTCTCATCAACAAATTTAAAATGACTGTGACTTGAACATGCACAACACTATGTAAAGACATAGTTTAAGTAGCCCTCATTGAAGAAGGCTTCTGTGAAGTGAGGCAATATATTGGCTGTGGACAGCTAAACAAACATGAAGCTTGATATGGTGTGCACTCCTTAATCCTAACACTTATGAGTTCACTGTCACTGTTTGAGACCAACCTGGATGAAACTCCAGTTTAAGAAAACAAAAATCTCCCAGCTTGATGCCAGATGCCTTTTTGGCCAGCCTGATCTACATAGTGAGTGCCCAAACAGCCAAGGCTACATAATAGAGACCTTGTCTCCAAAACAAACAAAAAACAACAACAAAAAAAAAACAGTAACAACTTACTCAGTGTAGCTTAAGAGACAGTGATAATCCTATAAGGTATAGCCTGATAAAAATTGCTAATTGAAAAGGTAAACAAATAATTTTCACAGATAGTCAGAAGACAAATTGGATTCAGTTGTGAGGTGCACAATACTGTGGGTGTGATCTCCTGCACCACAGGAAGAAAGGGAGGGAGGGATAGAGGGAATATATCGTCATCAGTGAAAATTGCCAGTGGAGAAGGAAGTAGGATATGGCAGTAGCATGGGCCTCTTGGAAGTTTTAAGATTTTGGGACTCATGTCATTACATTACAAACATTCTAAATGTTTGCATATATTATAAAAAGACATAGCTTCAGGAAGTGGAAGACTGGTTTCTTGCTGCATCTTGCTTAAAGTGTATCCCAGAATTTCAGAGCCCTTTAGAGGTCTAATTGTGACTAGATTTCAGAATCTATTTATGATACTCAAATATTCTGATGTTCTCCAATTAAGTTAACATTTAAGGTGTTGATGAAAGCACTTAAGTTGATTACAGCTTATTATTTGAAGTATAGGTGTATACTAATGTTCTCTGAGATATCGTAGAACCTCCATTTGCTCGTTGTGTAGATCCTGTTAGTTCTGCCTCAGAGAGGAGAGTAAAAGGTTGGCAGCTCAGTGTTCAAGTGGGTTCCCTAGTAATGGGAATAGTGACTGTCTCTAACATGAGCTCAGTGTCCTTTTTTTTTTTTTTTTTTTAAGATTATTTATTTATTTAATATATATGAGTGCTCTATCTTCATGTACACCTTCAGGCCAGAAGAGGGCATCGGATCCCATTATAGATGGTTGTGAGCCACTATGTGCTGCTGGGAATTGAACTCAGGACCTCTGGAAAAGTAGACAGTGCTCTTAACTGCTGAGCCACCTCTCCAGCCCCCAGTGTCCTGCTCTTTGGTACCTCCCCCTGAGGGGAGTGCAGCCTTATCAGGCCCCAGAGGAATTCAATACAGCCAGTCCTGATAAGACCTGATAGACTAGGATCAGATGGAAGGGGAGGAGGACCTCCCCTATCAGTGGACTTGGGGAGGGACATGGGTGAAGAAGAGGGAGGGAGGGAGGGTGGGATTGGGAGGGGATGAGGGAGGGGGTTACAGTTGGGATACAAAGTGAATAAATTATAATTAATAAAAAAATAAATAAAAATTTTAAAAAGGTTGGATGCTGGCTTCTTATTTCATTCTTCAACCTCCTTCTTTACCCTAAGACCAGATTGGTTCTTTATAAGATTTTAAATGGCAAAAAGATTTCATTGTTTACAAAGTCTGCAAATGACTGATTTAGATTAAACTAATCTGGCTATTGAACGGCATTTGTAGGAATTGATTCTTTCGGATACTATGGATTTGTCATAATTTTGATGTGAGCTGTAGATCTTTAATAATTACTTATAACTGAAACAATTACATTGCTTTCTGTAGACAGATCTGTAGGAAACAGTGTTGATATTATCTCCTGGCAATTGTTTTTCTTGCTATATAAATGACTTAATAATATTGAAGTCATTTATCATAAAGTAGGGATGGTAAAATTACATATTTTCTAAGTGTAAATGGTGAATTGGCTTTCAGTTAGAATCTTTGCATAATTTTGAGTGTGTTCTTATTTTGTTTTCTGTGCAGTTAAGAAAGATTGGGGGTGGGGGCTTTGGAGAAATTTACGATGCCTTGGACATGCTCACCAGGGAGAATGTGGCACTGAAGGTGGAATCAGCTCAGCAGCCAAAGCAGGTCCTGAAGATGGAGGTTGCTGTGTTGAAGAAGCTACAAGGTAAGCTGCCCTGAATGCTGTGCAGAGGTGCTTTGTGTGAGAGTTTACAATTGTTTCAATCGTCCCTGATTAAGTTCTTATACTAATGGCCTACACTGGTGTCAGCCAGGTATAAACATGTTATGTTTGTGCTGAAAGCTTTAGAATATAATAGAAATGTGTGATTCCTAGAGTAATTGGGCTTTAGAAAATTCTTTTCACGGTAAGGACGAGAGATAATTAGAATCACCCTGCTACTTTAGAAAATGTATTAAATCTGCTATGGTAACATTTACATCTTCCTTTGAACCAATCACAAAACACATCTGAGACATTGCTGCACTTGCCTTTGTGCACGGAACATTCTTGGATCACATTATGGAAACTGTCTTCAAACCATACTGCAGGATGGATTAAAAATGATAAGGATGAAAAAAAATGATAAGGATGTTGTATGTTCTCATTAACTTTAGTTTCAGCACATAGCTCATAATTTTTGGAGTTCATCTTACTACTCAGGTACCTATATTTTTACTATAAGGACAAATCTTTTTTTTTTCTGATGTCAATCTGATAATCATGGAAAACCCTGAATGTATTGCTAGTGTCGTGTCATCTCTATGATCTCTGTTTAATGGTATTACTAATATCAAAATCACATAAGACTGATGACCATTGCTCTTTGACCTAAGATTTCCAGTTGCCAGAGTTTCTCTACCGGTTTAATTGGATTGCAACATAATGCTAATGAAATTATAACTCTTTCAAAGTAGTTTTTAAGCTCAGCTTTAGCTTTTCCATGTCACAGTACACCAGGAAGATTATAGATCACTTGACCCACGATGTCATGGCTAAAAAACAAAGACTCACAAAAGGAAAAGGAGAAAATGAGGGCTCTTTATATGCTCCTCCCGCCTTGTCTCCCTAGTTGTTCTCAACTCATTGTAGAAGCCACAGATAAGTGCTGCTGGGACTGTTCCTCTAGGCCTGCACAGAGCCTAGGTGACCTAAATAATACTAACTGAGCCCATAAGGGCAGAGTCATCAGCAGTCACTTGGCTGTGCCATTTCACCAGTCTCTCCCCGACCTCAGGACATGGGCCTGTGAGACAGGAGACACTGCTGCAGCTCCTTTAGTAGCTCTGGCTACTTTGGACTTGATTTTCATGTGGTAAAGCTTAAAGATTAATACACTTTATGGGTAAAACTGTTGCTGGAATTCATTTGTACTCTTCATTTTATCATTTAAAAGTTACAGTCTGAAATGTTTTTCTTGCCTGCTCATACCTATATGAATCCCATTCCTCAGAACCCCTTTCCACCAATGAACAGGTTTTTAATCTTCTGGTCTGTATTTCATTGAGGCAATCCTTGACTATCTTCTTTTGGCTTCCTAATGCAAGCCTTCTGCATACTTACACTTCACAACTTCTTTTGTTGAGGATGCTCGTCATCTGGACCTTTGAGAATATATTTGTGGACATCTTGCTTTGCTGGTGGCATGATGTGGCACGAAATAACTCCCAGGTGTAAGAAGACTAGAGGCTAGCCTCCTATGAGATTAGTCTCGTATATTCCAGTCTGGCCTTGATCTAGGTAGCCAGTGATGACCTTGAACCTCTGATCCTCCTGTTTTTCCATCTCCTAAGTGATAGGATTACAAATGAGTGCCACTATACCTGGCTTGACCATGGTAAAAAAGGAGCTTCTCTGGCTAGAGCTGACAGCAGCACTAATCTATACACACAGACATAGCTGTTTAGAAGTAACTTGATTGGCATATTTTGTCCATTTAGCAAAACAGCAAGAGTAGTGTCCCTGCTAAGGCTTTTGACCTCCATAGCCACAGGCTTTTGACCTAGTTCATAATACTAGATGTGAATTCCTTCCTGTAGAGTGGGCATTAAATCCGATCTAAAGTGACTTGTTACTCACATAACACAGTTCTTAGAAAGGAACCCTTATAACACCAAACTTAAAACTGTGGCATCAGTGGTCCAAGCCTGCCTGAGCAGTGGATATTACTGCACACAGGGTCCACAGCTGAGTGAGACTGTTGTTAACAATTCTTTCCTGCTTCTGGCACCATGGAGGCTACTGAGCAGGGAGAAAACTTTCCAGCCCAGTTCCAGCTTGATTTCTCTGTTATGTGCCCAAGGCTAATTATGTCTTCAGCTATAAGGGCTTGCCATCTGTTTCTAGTGGGCAGCTACCAGTAGTGGCAATAACTTGTACTTTTTGGGAGGTTTCAGGAGCCTCCTTGATCAGCAACTTGTCAGGAGGTACTGACACTGGGACTTATGTTTAATGATCCATGGTTTCTGGGAGCATCTTTATCCCTCAACACAGGATAGGTACCTCCATTGAAGTTCTTTAAAAAAGTGGGGTGTGTGTGTGCGCGTGTTTTTATGTGTGTGTGTGTTAGGAGTCACAGAAGACAGAAGAGGGCATGGGCTCCTCCGAAACTAGAGTTACAAGCAGTTGTGAGCCATCTTATGTCAGTCCTGGGAACGGAATTCTAGTCTGCTGCAAGAACAGCAAGCTCTCAGCCATCTTCAGCCCCTTATTAAATTGTGTGTTTGTTTATTAGCTCATTAGGGTTCAGATTTCCTTGAGGCTTTTTCATGTATTTCGACTAATTATCCCCTGTTCTCTCTTCTCCCTCATCTCTCTTCATCCCCTCCCCACTTAAGCCTTTCCACCTTCAGTATTTCTCTTTTGATTTTACTTGTATCACATACATTCTACTTACTTCCCCTACACAAGGATTCCCACTAACCCTCTTACGAAGGCCCTTTGCTAATTTTCCTGGGTTCTATATGCACTTGGTCTCACATAAATGTGCATAGCTTAGAGAAGCTAGGTTATAACATATGAGTGAGACATGCAGTGGTTTTTGTTTGTTTTTTTCTGAACCTTAGATACCCCACTCATATACTATTTTCTGGTTCCATTCATTTGCCTCCAAATTTCATAATTTTGTTTTTATTTACATCGGAATATATTCCATTGCATATACATACTCCATTTTCATTATCCATTCAGTACTTGACAGACATGTAGTCTGGTTCCATTTCTTTGGTGTTGTGGATGAAACAGCAGAAAACAAGTCTGTACAAGTATCTCTGTGATGGGAGATAGCATCATTTGGGTATACCAGAAGTAGCATAGCTGGGTCATCAGGAAGTTCTTATTTTAGTTTGTTGAGAAACTTCCACACCAGTTTTCATAGTGGCTGAGTAAATTTTCATTGCCACCTGCAATGAATAAGAGAAAGTTTTCCTTGCTTACTTGCTGTACAACTCTGTCAGTGTGTTTTGCCATTTGTTTTCATGAATGATAGCCATCCCAAAGTAGGTTTTTGTTTTGGTTTTTTGGTTTTTGGTGGGTTATATGTATGTGTGCCTGTGTGTTTGTGGGGGAGAGGGGCTTGTCTGTTTGTTTGGTTTATCCAGACAGTGTTTCTCTGTGTAGCTCTGGCTGTCGTGGTACTTGATTTATAGACTAGGCTGACCTTGAACTCACAGAGATCCTGCTTCTGCCTCCCTGAGTACTGGGATTAAAGGCATGTGCCACCATGCCTGGCCTGTAGTTTTAATTGGCATTTTCTCTGGTGGCTAAAGATGTTGATCCTTTTAAAAAAATGTGTCGTCCCCCCCCCCTTTTTATTTCTTCTTTTAAGAACTCTGTTCAATTCCTTAGTTTTGTTTTGTTGTTTAGCTGGGGATTTTGTTTTGTTTCTAGTTTTTTTATATTTTGGATCTTAATCTTCTGTTAGATGTGTGTCTAGTTAAGATTTTTCTCCCATTCTGTAAGCTGTCTTTTCACTGATTGAGTTTTTGTGCAGAATCTTTCTGCATATGAGGTCTCATTTGTTGATTTGTGGGCCTTATTTCTTGAGTGGAGTCTTTGCCTGTACTGGCACCTTAAAGTGTTCTGCATACTGTTTCATGTTGCAGTTTCAGGTCTTCCATTGAGGGGCTTTATTCATCTGGAGTTGTTTTTCATGCCTGGTGAGAAGTAATGATCTGGCTTCATTCTTCTACGTGTGGATGTGGACTTTGCTCAGCATCACATGTTGAAGAGGCTGTCTCTTCTCCAGTGTGTATTTTTGTCAAAAAACAGGTGGCCTTAGCTATGTGGGTTTATATCTAAGTCTTCTTTTGTTATCATCTTGGTGTGTGTGTGTGTGTGTGTGTGTGTGTGTGTGTTAGTTTGTTTGAGCTAGTATTATGCTGTTATTTTACTGTTTCTGTAGTATAATTTGAAATCAAATACAGTGATACTTCCAGTATTAATTTTTTTATACTTTTGCTTTGGGTATCTGAGTTCATGTGTGCTTTCATATAGATTAAAAACATTTGTTTTTTTATTATTCATTTATTTATTTTAAAGACAATCTCACTGTGTGACCCTGACTGGCCCCACAAAGAGACGTCTCTCTGCCTTCTGAATGCTACAGTTAAAGGCATGTGCTAGCATGCCTGACAATAATTTTTTGTTTTTGAGATTATACATTTCTTCCCTCTTTTTTTTCTCCTTCCAAACCCTCCCATATGCCCCTCATTGCTTTTTTTTTTTCAAGTTCATGGCTTCTTTCCTTTATTTTTTGCTACATGTATATATGTATCAAATACATTCTTAAATGTATTGCTCAGTCTGTATAATGTTACTCATATGTATGTTTTCAGGGCAGAATATTTGGTATTGGATAACCAATTGGTGTCTTCTTCCCTGGAGAAGACATTTCTCACACTCCTTAGTTTTTCTCACATTCCTTAGTTGCTTGTAGTTCTCTATGTAAGGTTGAGGCCTGTGTCTCTCCTCCTCCTGGCCTTCCTCCAATATCTCTAATATGCCTGTTGATGCCTTGTTCATCTCATATTTAGGCAGTCAAGTTAGTGAGACTTTTTGGGTATAGCTTCTGGCATTACTGGGAGACACAATACCACAGCAAGATCCTTGTGCCTCTTCAGCCCAGTCTTCCACGATGTTCTCTGAGCCTTAACTACAGGAGTGTTTTGTAGATGTATTAACTGGGAATGGGCCTCACAACTCCGAATTTTGATTGGTTGTAGTTTTCTGTCATGGTCTCTGTGTGTTACAGAGAAGTTTCCTTGATAAAGGGCTGACAGTAAATTTTAGGATTTTTTTTTTTTTTTCTGTGAAGAAAGTCACTGGGATTTTGATGGGGATTACTTAAATCTGTAGATTGCTTTTGGTAAGGCAGCTATTTTCACAATATTGATCCTTCAAAATCTAAGAGTATGGTAGGTCCTTTTATCTTCTGTTTTCTTCAATTTCTTTCTTCAGTGTTTTACAGTATTTGCTTTGTAGAGGACTTCAGTATCCTTGCTTAGGTTTATCCCAAAGTTTGTTTGGTTTGCTTGGTTTTTAGACTGTGTATTAGTTCACTTTCTATTACTGTGATACTTCTGATAGCAATATGTGGAAGAAAGGGTTTATTTCATTTTAGATCTATAGTTCATCATGAAGGGAAGACAGGTCATGAACTCAAGGTAAGAAGGTGGAGGCAGAAACTGAAGCAGAGACCATGGAGGAGTGCTGCTTTCTTGCTTGGTCAGCCTGGCTCTTATACCTTCTAGCCCAATGTGGTCTAGACCCGCCTACATTAATAATTAATCAAGAAAATGTTTCACAAACTTGTCTAGATGGTACAGGCATTTTCTCAGTTCCCTCTTTCTAGATGACCCTAGCTTGTGTCATTTTGACAAGCAGACAGACAGACAAATAAATAAACAAAAATAACCAGCACAGGCTGTTGTGAATGTGATTGTTTCTCTGATATTTTTTTTCTGTTTGTCATTGCTATATAGGAAAGCTAATATAACTGTGTGTTAATTTTGTATATTGCCACTTTCCTGAAAAGGTTTATTAGCTCTAAGTGTTTTCTAGTGGTGTCTTTAGGTTCTCATATATAAGTCATGTCATCTGCAAATAAAGATACGCAGACATTTTCCTTTCCTATTTGTATCCCTATCATTTGCTTTGTTTCTCAGTTTGTTTTAAGACCTCTAGTACTGCGGGACACTGTGGTGCATACCTGTAATTCCAGTACTGGGGGTGGCAGAAGCAAGTGGATTTCTGAGGCCAGATTGGTCTATAAAGCTAGTCCAGGACAGCTAAGGCTACACAGAGAAACCCTGTCTCAGGGAAAAAAAAAAAAAAGACTTGTAGTACTATATTGAAAAAGAGTAGAAAATGTGAACACCCTTATCTTGTTCCTGATTTTAATTGCAATGTCTTTTTTTTCACATTTATGTAATAGCTGTAGGCTTGACATATATAGCATGTATTATGTTGAGAGATGTTCCTTCTATTCAAAGTTTCTTCTGGGTTTTTAACCTGAAGGGACATTGGATGTTATCAAAAGCCTTTTTAGTTATCTATCAAGATGATCATGTGATTTTCATTGTTTATGTAATTTGTAATAATATTTATGAATATTGAACCTTCCCTGCTGCATCTCTGGAATAAACACAACTTGATTATAGTAATTTTTTTGATGTGTTCTTGAATTGGTTTACAGTTTTGTATTTTTTTAAGAATTTTTACATCTAAGTACATCGAGAAGATTGGCCTATGATTTTGTTTTGTTTTATCTTTTATCTGTTTTGCTATCAGAGTCATTTCCTTTTCTGTTTTATGGAATGGTTTGAGAAGCATTGGTGTTCTGTGAAGGTGTGATAAGGCTTACCAGTGAAACTATCTGGGCCTTGTCTCCTAGTTAGGAGATTTAAAATTATCACTTCAATCTCATTGTTTGTTATAGATCTGTGTAAATTGTCTCATCTTGATTTAATCTGGCATCTAAAAATTTATTCCTTTCAGATTTTCTAATTTATTGGTATTATGCTTTCAAGGGAAGACCTAGTGATTTTCTGAATTTCATGGGTATCTTTCACAATGGCTCCCTTTTCATCTCCAATTTTATTAATTCACACCTCTATTGGTTAGTTTGGCTAAAATTTTGACAATCTTATTTTTTCAATGAACAAACTTTTTGTTTCATTGATTCTTTGTATTTTGTTTGTTTCGGTTTCATCTATTTCTTCCCTGATTATGGTGATGTCTTTCTGTTTGCTTATTTGAGATATCACTCATTCTTTGATCTCCAGGTCCCTTGGATGTATCATTATTTATTTGAGAGCGCTGTGATTTCATAATGTAGGCACTTAGAGCTTTAAACTCCCCTCTTAAGATTGCTTTTATTGTATATCAGAGTTTTGGTATGTTATGTTTTCATTTTTATTTGATATTAGGAATTTCAAATTCATTTTTTATTTCTTCAAAGACCTATCATTCATTATTCAATAGTGTGTTTTTTAATCTTCATGAGTTTTGTGTTTTAAGGGTTTTCTTGTTGTTGACATGTAGTCTGACTCCATTGTGTACCACACAAGGAATTATTTCAGTCTTCCTGTATTTGTTGAGATTTGCTTTTGTCCTAATGGGTGATCTATTTTTAGAGAATATTCCATGGGCTGCTGAGAAGAACATGTATTCTGTAGCATGTGGATAGAATGTTCTGTAGTGGTCTGTTAAGTCCACTTGATCTCTAATATCATTTAGTTTATGTATTTCTGTTAGTCTTTGTTGGGAAGACATGTCTGTTGGTGAGAGTAGGGTATTCATGTCACCCACTGTGCTTGTACTAGGGTTAATATGTGGCTTTGCATCTAACAATTCTGTTTTATGAAATCGGGTATACCTGTGTTTGTGGCATATAGTTTCAGGACTGTAATTTCTTCTTAATGGATTGCTCCCTAACCAGCATCTTTATCTTTCTCACTGTTAGGTTTGAAGTTAGGTTTTGTTAGCTATTAGAAGACTGATACTTGCTTGCTTCCTAAATCCATTTGCTTAGAATACCCTTTTCTATTCTTTACCCTAAGATAGTGTCTGTCTTTTGTGTGTTTCTTGAAGGCAGTGAATACATGGTTCCTGCATTTGGTAGTAGAATAACTGTTACCTGTGTGTCACTTATTTCGTAGATGGATTTTTCTTTTCAGTTTGAAGAATCCTTCAAGTAGTTTCTGTAGATTTGGCTTAGGGTCATAAATTTCTGTAGTCCCTTTTTAATCATAGAAACTTTGTTTTTCCTGAAATCATAAAAAATATCTTTATTGAGTATAGTAATCTGGATTGACAATAGCAGACTTTCAGAACTTGAAAATAGGGCCGAGGAGATGGTTCAGTGGGTGTCTACTACCAAGCCTGAGAGTTCAGTGCCAGCATCTGTGTAACAAAAGGAGAGAACTGAGTCTTGCAAGTTGTTCTTTGAGGGCCATACATGCCTCGCTGCTCCCACCCTTCTATACATAGTACAGAAATAAATGTCATTTTTTTTTTTCCAAAACAGTGTTTCTTTGTGTATCCCTGGCTGTCCTGGACCCCTCTTTCTGTAAACCAGGCTGGCCTTGAACTCACAGGGATTAGCCAGCCTTTGCCTCCTGAGTGTTGGGATTAAAGGCATATGCCACCACCACCTGGCCTTCCTTTTTTTTTTTTTTTTAATGTAATTTTTTAAAAGGATGAAAAATTTAGAAATACATCTGTCCACATAGTTCTCCTGTCTTTTAAAAAGTTGCAGTTAAACAATGTGCTGTTATTTGTAAGCACCTGCCTTTATATGTGGCTTGGTGTTTTTCTCTCGCTATATTCAGGGTACTTTTTTTGTTATAATTTAATATGACAGGCGGCAAGGTTCTGGTTTTGTCTGAGGTCCTAAATGCTTCCCATTTCCAGATGTAGCTTTTTCATATTTTTTCCTAAGTCTGGAAGTTTTTTTTAAAGATGTCATTTATATATGTTTGTGGTGAGTGGGGGTGCCATCAGAGGCCAAACGACATTAGAGTAGAATTTCAGGAGATTGTGAACTTTCCAGCATGGGTGCTGGAAACCAGCACTGTCGCTCTACAAGACCAGCCACTGAACTGTCTCTCTAGCCTGTTTGGATTTAAAAAAGCAAAAACAAAAACAAAAACAAAAAAAAAAAAAAAAGAAAAAGAAAAAGAATAAACAGGATTATTTTAAGCTGGGAGGTAATGGTGCATGTCTTTAATCTCAGTACTCTGGAGGCAGAGGCAGATGAATCCCAGAGTTCCAGGCCAGCCTGGTCTACAGAATGAGTTCCAGGACAGCCAGGACTACACAGAGAAACCCTGTCTCAAAAAGCATAGGTAGATAGATATGTAGATAGACAGACAGACAGAGATAGAGAGATAGGTAAATAAGAAAGATTATTTTAAAAATGTTTTTTGAAATAGCTCAGCTATTAAAAATACTTGTTCCTCTTGCACAGGACCCTAGTTTGGTTGCTAGCACCCATATGCCAACTAATAACTGCCCCGTAACTCCAGTTCCAGGAGCTCTGATACCTTCTGACCTCCATAGGCACCTGGCACACATGTGGTGCACATACATACATGCAGACAAAACACACAAATAAATTAAAAAAAAAATATTTCCTAGCTTTTATGACTTTTTCTCCTTTTATGATTGTTATCCACAGGTCTGGTCTTTTCACAGTTATCACACATGTCCTGGGATTCCCATTGGAACCCTCTGATTATTTTATGTTTATCCTGGTTTGTCTAGTCCAGTTTCTCTGCCTTGTCCGCAGGGTCATATTCTGTCCTCTCCTTCATCCACAGAATGCCTTATTTGACTTCTCTTCTTTCTTTCCAACATATGAAGTTACTATTTTGTTGTTAGCACCTCCTTTGTTGATTTCCTCTTTCATCTCTTACATTTCCTTCCTTATTTCATTCAGCCATGTGTGTTCTCAATTCAGGAGCTTATTTTCTTCTTTTGAGGTCTTTGGGACTACATTTTAAAAGTCACTTTCATTAGATGCCATAACTTCACTGTAGGGTTTTTGGAGGAGTTATATTGTCTGGTTTTTCTTGTTCCTCGTGTTACTGCATTGGGCTTTACACATCTAGAGTTATTCTTTGCTTGGTTTATTTTTAAATCAGCCATAGTCTTTCAGTTAGAGTATTGTGCAGTGTTCACGTGGGACACACGTGGATGTGATGGAGTTGAATGTGTAGTTGAGAAAATAGTTCCTCAGTCTAGGACTTCAGCGTGCCTGGTGAAACTCGCTGTTATCTGCGTAACTGCTAACTGGGATAGGCACCACAGCTATGTGATACGGCAGCAGTGTAGATGTCAAACTGCTCAGTTACTAACAGCCCTTTGACTTCAGTAACTGCCTGATAAACGACCAAGGATGGGTAGTAGAAGCAGATTTTAGCTAGTAAGATTAGACTTGGAAGGGAAGTAGGGTGGGTGAGGATAAGAATTAAGTTTTTGTTTATTTGTTTACTTGCTTGCTTTTTTTTTTTTTTTTTTGAGACAGGGTTTCTCTGTGTAACCTTGGCTGTCCCGGACTTGTTTTGTAGACTAGGCTGGCCTTGAACTCACAGAGATCCGCTTGCTTCTCCCTTCCCAAGTGCTAAGACTACAGGTCTGTACCACCATGCCTGGCTTAGAATTAAGTATTAAATGGACTTGGAAAAGAAAAAATCATTGGGGTATGTAAAGTATCTAGAAAAGAAATGTTGGGATGCCACAAATCTTAGAGACTGTTAGAGCTAAGGAAGCTTATAATTAAAGGACCAAAGCAGGAAAGAAAGAAGAAAAGATGTAGGAATAAGAGGGGAGGGTAACGTGGTGGTGGCAGCGCACAACTTCAGTCCCAGCACTCAGGAAGAAAAGGTAGGCGGAACTCTTGAGTTCTAGGCCAGCCTGATCTACAGAGTGAGTTCTAGGACAGCGAAGGCTACAGAGAAACCCTGTCTTGGAAAACCAAAAAAAAAAATAAAAGTGTGTGTTAGGGAGTATATGAGAATAGACTGCCTTATGGTAGACTGGTGAAGAAACAAACAACAGTCTGAAAACCTAACAGCAATATATAAACAAAAATAAAAACTATCTGGGACATATATGCAAGAGTGGAAATTATGTAATAGAACATAAGAAATAAGTATATGGAGTGAATTCCTGGCAGGGCTGTACTGAGTTGAAAGCTGAAGTTCTCTGATCTCTATGGCTTGACAGGTTCCACACTATGTTGTGTGCCGGAGGGACAAGTGGGAGCTGTTGGTCTCTGTGGCCTCAGTGCTTTGGGGGTTCTGGCATGTAGGGGAGGGGAGATCCTTTTCTAGTAGAACGTGCTGACCCCTGCTCTCCTCTGTGCTCTTCTGATCTTGGTTTGTGTGAACAACAGCTCTTCCCTTGTAGTTCTGCTACTCTCCCAGACAGCTTGATTCTGCCAGAGAGCATGCTTCCTGCTGGGCTATCTCTCTTCAGGAATCTGCCTCATGCTAAGTACTTTCCTGGGGGAGAGAGAGGGACATTGAGACAGGGTTTGTCTGTTTAGCTCTGGTTGTCCTGGTAGCCTCCCAACTCAGAAATCTGCTAGCTTCTGCCTCCTGGGCGCTGGGATTAAAGGCATGTGCCACCACCCTCTGGCGATTGCAAGTTACTTTGCCCTCCCCCCAACATAATGTTTTTATTGATTGTTTGGGAGTTTCACATAATGTACCCTGACATTCACTTCCCAGTCTTCCCAGGTCCACCCCTGTCTCTTGTGTCCTCCCCCAGAGAAAAGAAGAAAAGAAAGGAGGAGGAAGAAGAGGAGAAGGAAGATTAGGAGAAAAAAAAAAAAGCCGCCATTTTTTGTTGTCCGTCTACTCACTGGAGCATGGTCAAACTCCCAGTGGCCAGCCGCTTAAAGAAAACTGAGTCCTTCTTAATGGACAGACATTCTATATATTAGCATTTATATTATGCTCAGAGGTAAAGTAATAGCACAAAATAGTTTTTAGATTATAATGTAATGTAACTTTTCTAGTTATTATTGTTGTTATTTTGAGACAGGGTCTCTCTGTGTAGCCCTGGGTGGCTTGAAACTTGCCATACAGACCAGGCTTGCCTCAAATGTACAGAGATCCACCTGTATCTGCCTCTGCCTTCCAAATGCCAGGATTAAATTAAAGATGTACACTATCATGCCTGATGGAAAGTCAACTCCATGTTACAATGGAAACAGTTGCTTGGATTTCCCAGAAAATAATATTTATTTGGAAATTTGAGCTTTTTAAATTTTTGCACATAAAAGGGTCCAATATTTGGGGAATTTCGAATGTTGTAAAATTACTTAAGGTGTTTTGTTTTGTTTTTTTTTTTTGTCAAAGGGGGTCATTTTAGGATTGTTATCAGCTCATACATTGTTCATTTACTTCTGTTTGTTATGAAATTATATATATAAATGTAACAATAGTTCCTTTAAAATATTCTGGGGAGATGGCTGAAGTGTTTGCATGAGGACTGGAGTTTGAACTGTCAGAACTCAACATGAATTCCAGGTGCGTGTGTAGACTGCTTATAATGAGGTCCCCATAGTAGGCTGGCTTTGTTTGAGAAGTTGTCTCATTGAAAATGGAAGGGCATACATACATGTGAGCATACATGTGAAAATGTACATATATCAGATGTCTAGTATCCGCTTATGAGTGAGTATGTGTGTCTTTCTGCTTCTGGGACACCTCACTCAGGATGAAATTTTCTAGTTCCATTTGAAAATTTCATGATTTCCTTGTTTTTAGTTGCTGAGCAGTATTCCATTGTGTAAATGTACCACAATTTCTGTATTTATTCCTCAATTGAGGGACATCTAGGTTGTTTCCAGATTTCTGGCTATTACAGATAAAGCTGCTATGAACATAGTTGAGCAAATGTCCTTGTTGTATGGTTCAGCATCTTTCAGATATATATCCGGGAGTGGTATAGTTGGATCTTTGAGGAAGCACTATTTCTAATTTTCTGAGAAAGCCCCAGATTGATTTCCAAAGCGGTTGTACAAGATTGCACTACCACCAGCAATGAAGGAGGGTTTTCCTTTCTCCACATCCTCTCCAGCAAGGACCAGGCATAGAGATAATCTAGAACCCCTGCACAGATGTAGCCCTTGGCCAGAGGGGGAGGGGATGGGGAGTGGTGGGGGGAGTGGGAGCAGTCTTACCAGGCCACAAAGGAAGACAATCAGACAGTCCTGATGAGATCTGATAGGCTAGGGTCAGATGGAAGGGGAGGAGGACCATATCAGTGGACTGGGGGAGGGGCATGGGAGGAGAAGAGGGAGGGGACTACGGCTGGGATACAAAATGAATAAATTGTAATTAATAAAAAAATTAAGTAATGAAAAAGAAAATGTACATATACACATGTATACCATACTTATATAATGTAAAAGAACATATATTCCATAGATAGATTTTTCAATTTCATATGTATGTTCTCATAAAAATTTCAAAGTAATGAATTTTGTTGATTTAAAAATTACTGTGTTAGAGGCTAGAGAAATGGCTCGGCAGTTAAGGGCACTGGCTGTTCTTCTAGAGGAACCAGGTTCAATTCCCTGCACCCACATGGAAGCTTACAACTTTCTGTAACTCCAGTTCCAGGGGATCCAACACTTTCAGACAGACAGACAGGCATAAATCACTAAGAAAACCACTGCATTAACTCAGTGAATGACTAGGAAGTTGTTTGGCCTTTCTGTGCTGTAGTAACTCCTTTCTTGGTGTTGTCATGACATAAGTGCCACTGAGGCTGTCCTGTTTGTATATTCCCTTTGATGGGTGGTAACCATGACTGAAAAGTTTCACTAAGAACTTTTCTTAATCTCAGGGCCTCTGTTTTTCTCCCCTCTCGCCTCCCTTCCTATGCTCATTATTTCTTTTGATAGGTCTTAGCTGCTGCCCTGGCAGGTTGTAACTTGCTATGTAAATGGTCTTTGGACCTCCTGCCTCTGTATTCTGAGTGCTGGGATTACAGTTGTGTGCTGCCACACCTGTCCAACATACTATTGCAATCAAGAAATAACAGAAAATACGGTTGTTTGATAACGAATTTTATTCTTTAGTGTAACAACTGGAAATTAATTTATCTTACCCATACAGAAAGCCCATAAAGAAGAGCATGACTGTGTTTTGATTGGGGGGATTTTTTTTCCTTTAATAGTGTGGATATGGCAGTCTTAACTTTTATTTTGTCTTTTATGCTACAGAGTGTAAACAGAGAGTTGGGAAGGAACGCTACTGTCACAGGAGAACAGCAGCATTCTCTTCTCCCGCTAATGCTGCCAACTGTGACTACTCCCTTTTCCAGTCTTAGGAACAGAAAAAACAGAGCTGGAGAGCTGGCTCAGTGAGTGAGGAGCACTGGCTGCTCCCCCTGAGGACCCAGCATCCAGGTGGTGGCTCACAGGCATCTGTAACTCAGTTCCGGGAAATCCAAGATCCTTTCATGACCTCTGTGGGCACTGCATGCACGTGAGACACACCTTTACATACAGATAAAACACCCACACATAAAATAAAATAAAACCTAAATATTTAAGAATAAATAAAACAGGCTGGGTGGTGAACGCCTGTAATCTCAGCACTCAGGAAGTTAGAGGCAGGCGGAATGCTGTGAGTTCAAGGCTAGCCTATTCTACAAAGTGAGTCCAGGACAGCCAGGGCTACACAGAGAAACTGTGTCCCAACAAACAAACAAACAAACAAACAAACTAATAGAGTGTGGAATAGCTGGATTTAATTATTGGTCTAATTAGTATAGAAGTCTGCCTAGCAAAGTTCCAAAGGAACCTCATACCTCAATGTAGCCGTTATTATTTTATAAATCTATAGTCTGCTTTTGATGTTTCAAACCACATTGTTTTCTGTCATTCTGTCACAGGATATTAGCAGATCTCTGAGATCTTTATTTGTTCAATGTAAGCTTACAAACATTATAATTGTGTGTGGTGGACACTCACACAATTATAAGGTAGTGCATGATGTCTAGAGGACAACTTTTGTGAAGTCAGTTCCCTTCTACCTTCTTCCCTTACATTGTGGTCCAGTGATATTGAACTCAAGTTAGTCAGGCTTGAACTGCAAATGCTTCCACATACTGAGCCAGCTCGTAGGCCCCTTCCCTTTTCCTTTTCTTTTTACTCTTTTCTTTCTTTCCTCCTTCCCTTTCTCTTTCCTTCTTACCCTTCATTCCTTCCTTCCTTCCTTCCTTCCTTCCTTCCTTCCTTCCTTCCTTCCTTCCTTCCTTTTTCTTTCCAACCCACTGTGTAGCTGAGTTTGGCTTTGAACTGATCATTCTGTTGTTTGAAATTGTAATTCTTATATGTCTGCCTTTCAAGTAACTGGAATTAATAGGCTTGTGCCCCACCCTACCCCTTTGTTTTGTCCTCTCCTTTTTCTTTTTCTTGTGTTTGGATGTAGAATAATTTCATATGAGATATTAGAAAAATCTAGATTATTTTTAAAGAACATTTTTCTCTAATAGAATATTATGTATATGCTTATTTACACATATTTATACATGCTTTGTGCATAAAGTATACTATAAAGCCCTCCAGGCATTTGAAATAGATAGATTCAGAGAAATAGGTTATCATCTACTTTCTTCCTTTATACATTTTTGGTGCTTAAGAAATTGAAGAGAGTCATGCCAGCATATTTTATAAGAAGATGTGAGTGTAGGACAGTGGTAAAAATACTTGCCCACTACTTATGATGCCCTGAGATTAATTCCCAGGAGCACACGCAGCTGACAAGACTGCAGTGTTAACTACAAATCATCTTACATTTTGTCTTTAGTCTTTTAGTGCTTCATATCACAATGTGTTAGTATTAACAGTGGTATATTGTAGAGCTGCGCATTGCCCAGCTCCTTCCTGGCTCTGTGTGGTTGTACACAGTGTGTGGATAGCTGTAACCTCTGAGGCTTCTTGGGGCTGGGCCCCTGGCATCTAGTTGCAATCTTGGCCAAATTAGACAAAGAGAAAAGGAAATTAATTGAGGGTCAGTCTTGTAACAAGTCGTCCTGGAAGTAGCATTGCCCTCTCCTTTCTCAACGAGGACTTCCAGGGCTGTGCTTAGCAGCCCACAACAGCTAGCAGAGGCAGCTCTGTAGCAGCGTGCATGTTCATCTGGGTATCTTGTGACTCTAGAGTGATTTGGGAATCTTATTCTTCTATTTTATCTCACTGTGACCAGAATGAAGAAAGTATCTGTATTAAGAGTGCATTTTAATAGCAAATGTCGAAGCTCTCATTTAGCTCTAGACAAACTCAGAATTTTGAAGAACTTAGTTTTTGTTCTTTTAGAGAAGGAATAAGTAAGTGAAAGTGAAAATAGAAGAGGAGCTGGGATACTGAGAACTTTGGAAGAAGTGTTATCTAACAAATTGATTGTCATTGGAATTTTTTTTTTTTTTTGAAACAGGGTTTTATTGTGTAGCCCTGGCTACACAATGTAGTCACAGTGTAGTCCTAGAACTCACTTTGTAAACTAGGCTGGCCTCGAACTCAAAGATCTATCCTTCTCTGCCTCATGAGTGCTGGGATTAAAGGTGTGTGCCATCATGTCTGTCGTCATTTGATTTTTTTCACTATGGATCAGAATTGGTTAGTCTCAAAATAAACACCCCCTTTTTAACACATTTTGTTGAATGTATCATACTCACAATAGAAATTCAAGAACCACTTATAGATGGGACTGGGTGTATCTCAGTAGACCACTTGCCTCGCATGCTCACAGCCCTTGTAGAAAGTACTAACAAATAGAAGAGCAAGGTGAGATGTCTAACACAGAAATACGCTCTAGAACTGAGAATCGTGGTGGATAGGGTCTGTGACAGATTGGACATGACAAGTGAATCAGCCAATTTGAAAGTATATCAGTAGACATTAATAGAGGAAAAAGAGGATTAAAAAATGAACAGCCTCTTTGACCTATATAACTGTACCAGAAAGTCTAGCATTTGTATCACCAGAGACTTGGGATAAGAAGAGAATGAGTTTGGAGTAACAAAAACATGAAAAAAAAAAATAACTGGGCCTGGTAGTGCACACCTTTAAACCCAGCACTTAAGGAAGCAAAGGCAGGCAGATCTCTGGGGGTTCAAAACCAGCCTGATCTCCATAGCAGGCCCCAGGCCAGTCAAAGCTTCTTAGTGAGACCTGTCTCAAACAAACAAAACAAAACAAAAAAAAGTATTCTTGAAGAAATAATGGCACAGAATGGTGTATGCTAGCAATCCCTAGCATTTAGGAGATGGAGGGAGGAGGATCATGAGTTTGAGGCCAAGGAGACATTTCAAGAAGAAAACAAAACCCACAAACAAATCAAAGAAAGAAAAATATAAATGTATATTTTTTTTAAATATAAATCTCAAAAAATATACATATACAATTTTTAAGGTTCACAACTTAGCATAATGCCTGGGTCAGATCACAGAGAGCAGTCCGATTTTGTATGTGTGTGTGTGTTGTGTGTTTTAGCAATGAGCAGTTGAAAACTGAATTAAAACAGAATTCCAAGTATGTATATATACTTGGCTAGGGATGCTAGATTTTGTCAGGTCTAAAGCCAGACTAGGCTACGAAAGATCCTGCCTCTCAAAGCAAAGCAAAACCAAGAGTCAAAGATTAAATAATCCAATTTCCTTTCTTTTTTTTCTTTCCAGGTCTTGATTTGGAGCTCAGGCTGCCCTTGAACTCACTCAAATTTATGATCCATCTCCCTCTATCTCTTAAGTGCTATAATTACAGGTGTAGATTTATTGCACTGGGTCTCCCAGAAGCATTTTCTGTAAAAAGGCAAAGACCTAAAGTTGCCAAACAATTTAATTTAAAAAAAAAAATTAAGCTACAGATAAGATTTTATTTGTTGATAGAGGGTGTAGGCCCTCCTGTCCTAGAACTCCTGTAGCCCAGGTTGTAAGAACTCAGAGATTTTGCCTACCTCTGCCTCTTAAGTGCTGGGATTAAAGACGCACGTCGCCACACCTGGCTACAGATAAAAGTTTAAGTGCTGTCTCAGCAACAAGCTGAGTATGCAATAATACGCAGCACACCAGCTTAACTGAGGAAATTTACAATGTGGATGCGTTTGCAAACACTGTATTTACATAACATACTTGTCAATTAGGATATAAGCATTAAAAAGGAAGAAAATGTTTTAAACAGTGCAAAGTACAATCAAGGTTGTATTGGCAAAAGGATAGACATACAGGTCAGTGGAAGAGAAGAGGAATTTTAGAAGTAGACCCACAAAGGAGATGTGGTGGAATGCAAGACTTGAAACTGAAAGCTTGTCCAGAAATTACAAAGCTCTGAGATCAATCCAGCACTGTAGCCAATCAACCTAGCCTCCATATATTATATAAAATATATTCAGATGAATTATCTAAATAGGATTTTTTAAAAGCTATACAATATTTTGTAGAAAACAGTATAAACTATGATCTGATTTTTCCAAGAAGTTCATTGGATGATATTAAAATCATGACTCGTAAAAGGAGAAAAAAAAATTTTAAGGAGAAAAATGACGGATTATACTTTGTTAAATTAAAAGGTTTGTTTGCAAGCTACCGTTGAGGGTGGAGCCAGAGTGTAATGTGCTGGCACACTCCTGTGACTGCTGTACTCTGGAGAGTGAGGCAAGAGGAACAAGCTTTAAGGCAAGCTTGAGCTGCGTAGTGAGACTCTGACACAGTCCCAAACAAAGGGAAAGTGAAAGAAAAGGTGAGTTATGGACAGGGAACAAGCATTTGAAAATCATGCATTTGCAAAAGGCAGATGCAATGTATAAAGTGTTCTGAAAATGCAACAGTAAAAAATATTTTAATTAAAAAATTTAATAGACAGTAGGTAAACTTAAAGATATAGAGTAGAAATTTTAATGCAATGCTAAACATTAGAAGAATTCAAAGTTGAATACCACCGTACACCATTAGAATGGCTTAAATTAACAAAAATTTTTGAAGATAGGACCTATACCTTAGTTTTTTCTCCTGTGGCAGAGATATTTGAAGAGTTTCACTAGTATAGTAGATTTTTCATTTTGTTTGGTTTCTTTTGTTAGGGAGAAGACAGATAGGAGGAGCAGATGCTAGACTGACAAAACTAGGCTTGATTTGGGCTGGTATTTTTGGGGGAGCGGGGGTTGAGACAGGGTTTCTCTGTGTGGAGGCCTGGCTGTCCTGGATTTGATTTTGTAGACCAGGCTGGCCTCAAACTCATAGAGATCCACCTGCTTCTGCCTTCCAAGTGCTGGGATTAAAGGTGTGCACCACCACTGCCCAGCTGGTTTTGCTTGTTTCTGTGGCATTCCAGCAGTAGAGTTTTTATGGAATTATAGTATTTGCTGACTTTTAGTTGGCCAGGAATTTATTCCTTAAGTCTAAGAGTTTTCTCATTACTGGATTTCAGAATTCGTTTTCTTCATCTTTTGTGCGTGTGTGTCCATGGTTATGTGTGTGCGGTTGTGTGGGTGAGAATGCCTATGTCAGCCCATGTGGAGGACAAAGGAGACACTGGTACCTTCATCTTTCACTCTCTTCTTTATTCACTTGAGATAGTCTTTCCCTGAACCTGGAGTTCACTGCTTTTTCTAGGCTGGCTCACCAGCAAGCTCCCAGGATCTCCTGTCTCTGCTCCCCAGGGCCTGTTATATGAGTTAAATATTATATGAGTGTTGGAGACTTGAACTTGGCTCCTTGCTGCATGTACAGTAAACACTCTTATCCAGGGATCTATCTATAACAGTCTGTTTTTTTGGTCTTAAAAATGGGTTTATTTTGTGAATCTGTGGGAGGGGTACATAAGTGTGCCACAGCATGTATGTGGAGGTCTGAAAACAGTTTGCATGAGTCAGTTCTCTGTCTTTATCACTTGAGAGATGAAAGCAAGAGGATCTATTTGCGATTTTGTCTTAAAGATAAAAATTCAGGGGCTGGGAGATGGTTCAGTGGTTAAGAACACTGGCTGCTTTTCCAGAGGACCTGGGTTCATTCCGTCACCCACATGGTAGCTCATAACTATCTAAATGACTCCATTCCCAAGGAGTCCAATGCACTTTCTGGCCTCCATGGGTGTGTGTGTGTTATGCTCAGACAGGCAGGCAAAACACCCATACACATACAATAAAAGAATAAATACATCATTTAAAATTAAGTAAAACAAAAAAAGGAAGACTTGGAACAGTGAGGAGGGTGTTATTACTACTACTTGCTTTCAGTGATAGAGTTTGGGCATTGTTTTTCATATCACAGCAGAAATCTTCATAACCGGAAGGTGCTGTCTTATCTAAAGTTCTATATTGTCGCTTTCTGAATTTATTTTTTGTTTAACATTTTGAGTGATCATTTCTCTCAAATACTTTCTATTGGGTCAGTGTGGTGAAAAGCTAAAATGTTAAGAATGTTTTAGGGTTGATATCTGATTTTAATGGTAAATGAAAAAAAAAAAAGAAAGAAAAGGAAAGGACATGACTGCTCTTAGGTATGACAGAAAGAAAGTTTATTGTAGATAAAAGGGAGAGCATAGCCAGAGGCAGGGACATCTGGGAGAGTCCAGAGTGAACCTGATCAGACTGAGCCTGGCCATGTGAGCAAAGTGGGGAGGGGGAGAAGGGAGACCCAGATCAAGAGGCCAGGAGGGTAAAGGGTAAATGAGAAGAGAGCAGGTAGCCAGGTGGTGGAGGTGCAGCCTTTAATCCCAGTACTCCGGAGACAGAGGCAGGTGGACCTCTGTGAGTTTAAGACCAGCCTGGTTTACAGCAAGTTCCAGGATAGCCAGGGCTATACAGAGAAACTCTGTTGAGAGAGACAGAGACAAAGACAGAAAGGAAGGGAGGTGGGAGAAGAGGAAGAGAGATGGGATAGGGGAAGAGGTGGAGAGGGAGGGAGGAGAGAGCACACAGGAAACAATAAAGGTTGGATTATATATGGAAGAATATCTGAAGAAAGGGCAGCCCAGTTGTGGGCTGGAGAAGTTTAGAGTAGGAGGTGGGGTATCCCAGCCATACTCTGTAACAAGCAGGGACTAAGCAGTGCAGGGAGAACGTGGCAGCCATGTCCACTTGATCTGTTAAACCATTTGAGACCTAACAAACAGAAAGTCTACAAATTTGTAATAAGGGCCAGGAGATGGCTCAGTGTCTGAAGGTACCTGCTGCCAAACCTGATGATTTGTGTTCCATCCCTGGGACCACATGGTAAAGGAAAAAGTCAACTACTGCAAATTGTCCTGTGACCTTCATGCTCACACACACATGCATACAAACACAAAAATTAATTTTTTAAAATCTTGTAATATGTAAAGTACAAGGCATTATAAAAAAAAATTAAAGCCAAGTGTGGTATTGCACGATAGTAATCTCAGCACTGAGGAGTTGTAAGCAGGAGTATCAAGAGTTCAAGAACAACCTTGGCCACATAGTGAGTTAAAGACAGCCTGGGCAACATGAAATGCTACATAGTAAGTCCTGGGTTAGTCAGGCCAACATCACAAGACCAAATGTAACAAAATGTTTTAAATTCTGATGAGGTCCTATATATCTGCTTTTTTTCCCCATTGATTCTTTGAATTATTTTATTTGATTCTAATTTTTTTTTATTTTTTAATTTTTATGAATTACAGTTTATTCACTTTGTTATCCCCCTGTAGCTCCCTACCTCCTCCCCTCCCAATCCCACATTCCCTCTCCCTTCTCCACCCATGCCCCTCCTCTAGTCCACTGACAGGGAAGGTCTTCCTCTCCTTCCTTCTGATCCTAGTCTATTAGGTCTCATCAGGAGTGGCTGCATTGTCTTCCTCTGTGACCTGGTCTATAAATCTGTTTTAAAAACTTGCTGACAGTGATGTCAAAACCATTTCCTAACTGAAGACCACAAAGATTTTTGCACACCTTTAAGAGATTTATAATTTTCACTTATTTTTTATGTTAATCCATTTGAATAAATTTTTATTCTATCTGAGTGAAGAGTTCAAATTATGATTTATATGGATATCCAGTCCTATTTTTCTGACACCAGTTAAGAGAAAACACCATTTTCACCACTGAAATGTTTTGACACTCTTGACAAAGATCCATTGACTAAAATTTAATATTTTCCCTATATTTTTAATTAAATGTTGTTATTTAATATCCACACATGCTGTCTTAGTTAATTTTCTATTGCCATGACAAAACATCATGACCAAAGACAGCTTATAAAAGCATTTAGTTAGGGGCTCACAGTTCCAGGGGGGTAAGAGTCCATGACCATTATGGCATCCGGCAGGCACGCAGGCTGAGAGCTTCCATTTTGAGCCACAAACACAAGGCAGAGAGAGAGAGCTGCTGGGAATGGTGAGGGCTTTGGAAACCTCAAAGCCTTCCGCTGGTGATACACCTTCTCCAACAATGCCATACCTTCTAATTCTTTCCAAATAGTTCAGGGAACAAGGGACCAAGCATGTAAATATATGAGCTTTTGGGGGCCTTCTTATTCAAATGACCACACTTGTTAATGATGGGTTTAGATCCAGTCAACTCCAATTCCCTCCCCTCTACTTCCTCCCCCACCCCTGCACTTTTCCCTCCCAACTTCATGTACTTGCTCTCTCCTTTTTTTAAAGATTTATTTTTATTTTATCCATATGAGTATTTTGCTTTTGTGTATGTTTGTGTATCACACATGTGCAGTGCCTGCAGAGGCAGAAAAGGTCATAGAAGTCCCTGGGAGTAAAGTTACAGATGGTTGTGAGCTGCCATGTGGGTGCTGGGAATTGACCCCAGGTCCTGTGGAAGGACAGTCTTAACTCTGGGCTATTGCTCTAGTCCATGCTCTCTCTTTAAAAAAAAAAAAAAAAAATTAAATTAAGGGTAAGGAAGTAGGATTGGCCAGAATTGAGGGAGAGACAGCTGTAATCAGAATATATTGTATGAAAAATGTGTATTTTCAATACAAAACAAACAAAAAACATGCCAAAATGTAATACGCACATAGAACATTAGTGATGCATATATACTATATGGGTGTGGTATCGTCTGCTCTGGAGCATAGTTAGCCTCTGTGAGCCCATATCCCTGAAGTAAAATGACTCTTCTCCTAGTAGCAGCCAACTGCCAAAAGCTCTTCAGGTAGCGGTGGGACTTCTTGAGTTCCTCTCCCATCTATGCTGAGATTTTGGCTAGCTTGATGTTGTACAAGTCTTTACGTGCAGTCCTAGCCATTGTAAGTTCATGTGTGCAACTTGCTGTCATGTGTAGCAAATACTAATTCACTACAGATCCATTCCTTCTGGCTCTTATGATCCTCTCCCATGATTGTGTGTATGTTGTGTGTGTGTGTGCTGGAGAGAAAGAGGTAGTTGTCCCATTTAGAGCTGAGCACTCTGTAGTCTCTTTATCATTCTTTGAATGTTGACCAGATGTTGATCTCTGTATTAATATTCATCTATTTAAAAAAAAAAAAGCTTCTCTGTTGTGGGTTGAGATATGCATTATCTGGGTACAGGAAGCCATTAAAAGTCAGTTTAGTAAAATGTTCGTTTAGCTGAATAATAGTAGTAGTTTCTCATCTAGCGCCTATGACCTAGGGTCTATGACCAATTTTTTTTTTAGCCTGTTTAATGGTACCAGGCATGGGGTCTATCTTACGGAACATACTTAAATTCGGTCAAAGAGTGGCTGATTACTCCTACAACATTCCTGCTACTTTTGCAGCAATAGGGGCAGACTTTGCCAGGCCAGTCATTATTGTAGTGCTCAGGGTTCACAGCTGGGTAAGACTGATGCTGACTTTTCTCCCCCAGTAGTGTGCATAAAGTCTTCCAGCACTATGAAAGCTAGCCAGTAGGAATGAAGCTTCCAGGTTGGTACCAGCTCGATTTCTTCATGTCCATGCGCAGGTATGTGGTGTCTTCAGCATAGGTCTTACTGTCAAGTAAGGCTTGTCAAGAACAGTGGCAGAGTCCTGTAATGCTTGTGGTGGGAGGAGGACAGTTTTTGAAATTTAGATTTTATTTCATCTGTACATTTATCCTTATGTTGGTACTACACTGTCTTGATTAAAGTTAATTGTGCTGTTTAGTAAAATCCAAAGTGAAGAATTGTGAGTGCTTTAACTTTCTCTTTTTCAATAGTATTTTGACTATTTGTGTTCCTTGTGATTTCATATGACTTTTAAGAACCAGCTTGCTCATTTCTGCAAAGAAGCCAGGTAGGATTTTAATAGGGATTGTATCACATTTTTTCATTTTTTTGTTAGACTATAATGTATTTATCATTGCTAGTTTTGCTTTTGAATTATATATATCTGTTATACATATATACATATATATGTGTGTGTCTATACAGTACTTGTCTTAGGCTTGTATTGTGGTAAATTCCATGAACAAAGGTACTTTGTGGAGGAAAGGGTTTGTTTCATCTCACAACTTTCAGATCACACTCCATCTCACTGGGGGAAACCAGTGAGCTCTCAGGCAAGCGAGAGCTCATACAGAGGCTATGAGGAGTGTTGCTTACTGGCTTCTTTTTTTATAGCACTCAGGAACACCTGCGCGGGATGGCAGCAGCCCTTGTGAGCTTGGCTTCCCACATTAATCATAAAACAAAACTATCCTGCAGACTTGCCTATAGGCAGTCTTCTGGAGGCATTTTCTCAGTTGTGGTTCCCTTTTCTCTAGCTTCTGTCTGCTTGACATAAAACTAGCCAACAATATGTGTGTGTGTGTGTGTGTGTGTGTGTGTGTGTGTGTGTGTGTGAAATGGTCACTTTGTGGAACTGGCCATTTCACTTTTATATGCGTCTCCAGCAAGTGCCTTTCCCACTGAGCCATCTTGCTGGCCTTTTGCTTAAATCCGAATGTGGAAATTATAAGGTATAAAAGTCTGTCAACTTCACATTTGTGTCTTAGACCCCTAAAGAATTTTCTTTTTTGTTTCTGTCCTGTTGGTATTCTAACAGTGGCCTAGGCCTTCTTCTTTTTCTTCTTTTCCCTTCCTCCCAAAACAGGGTTTCTCTGTGCAATAGCCCTTTTCTTCTAGATTTTGCTTTGTAGTCTAGGCTGGCCTGGAACTCTAAAAGAGATCATAAGATTGAGAATGCTTATGATTAAAGGTGTGTGCCACTATGCCCAGCTGGACTAGTTGTTTTAAACTAAACCCCTTCTTTGGACATCTAAATATCTTAGTTCACCCCACACCCCACACCCCTTCCTATCGATTCTACATGTTTGTGGATCTACACTTGCTAAAGTCTGTTTCTCAACTCTGTCTCTCTCTCTCTCTCTCTCTCTCTCTCTCTCTCCCTTTGGTTTTTCAAGATGGAGTTTCTCTGTGTAGCCTTGGCCGTCCTGGGCTTGCTTTGTAGACCAGGCTGGCCTTGAATTCCGAGATCTACCTGCCTCTGCTTTCGGAGTGCTAGGATTAAAGGGGTGTGCCACGGATGCCCTGCTGTTTCTCAGCTCTTAAACTGAAAACTTTAAAAAGAGATTCTTACCCCTGGTGATTCTCTTAGACCTTCTTTCTTTATCTTTAGATCACTGGTTAATTGACTCCCTTGGCTTTCATCCATTACTTTTCCAAAACACAGGCTGGATCATATAGCTTTATGCTTGAAAATACTGGATGATCTTTACCACATCTTTTATCTAATAATGAGTCAAATCTGAACTGCATAATGACACTGTAAGAGGGAAAATGGAGTGTCCTTTCCTTGTGCGCTCACCTTCAACATAAGGCTCTGTCACCTATGTACCAAATAATCTCTAGCAGATCCAAAGTGTATGTACTATGATTCAGTTTTGTTAGATAGCACCTAACCTTCCCCTGGGGCTGGGGGCAGGGGCGGGAAGCAGTCTTACCAGGCCACAGAGGAAGACAATCAGACAGTCCTGATGAGACCTGATACACTAGGGTCAGATGGAAAGAGAGGAGGACCTCCCTATCAGTGGACTGGGGGAGGAGTATGGGAGGAGAAGAGAGAGGGTGGGATTGGCAGGGGACAAGGGAGGGGGCTACAGCTGTAATACAAAATGAATAAACTGTAATTAACAAAAAATAAATGTAAAAAATCCACATAAAAAAAAAGAAATAAATTATCAGTTCCCATAGTTGAGGACTCAGCTCCACAGGGTTGTTGTGCTTTACACACTGTATTGCAAGCAATAGGTTATTGTATTTTTTTATGGACTTGCTACAGACTAGAACTCTCAGGACCCCTTCTTTGGGTTCAACTAACTTGCTAAGATGGCTTGTAGAACTGAGAGAAGCACTTAAGTTTCCTGGTTTATTATAAGAACACTGTAAAAGATACAAAAGTAAGCTGAAGAGATGACTAGGGCTTGCTAAAGAGGGTGGCAGTCTTCATATTGTGTTTGGGTTTATACTGGGTCAACATTTTCTTTTGTTCAGCAACCTAGAAGACCTCAAGTCTTGTTCAAGAGTTTTATAGAACTTAATCTGTAGTTCATTTCCCTGAAAGGTAGTGAGTGGGACTGAAAGTTGTACTCTAAATATTCTGGTCAGTTCATCTTTATGGTGACTATGGCTATCCTGAAGTTGTTTAGGGTCCTATACTAAGCAAAAGACTCTTTCAGTCACTTAGAAGATTCTAAAGATTTTAGGAATTAAGTGACTGAGCTAAGAGCAAAAATAAATATATCTTCTGCCCTTCATATCCACATTTATGGATTCAACCAATTGGACAGGGAACATTTTTGGAAGCTACATGGAATAGCGGCCCATGCTTTCAATCTCAGCACTCAGCAAGCAGAGGCAGACAGATCTCTGTGAGTTTGAGGTATGCTTGTTCTATACAGTGAATTCCAGGACTACAAAGAGGGACCCTATCTCAAACAAACAGACAGACACACTCTTTGGACAGTGTGTGTAACTGAGTTAGGTGGTATAACGCTTGCCAAAGGTCTGAGCTGGGTTTGATCCCAGTACCCCATACAGCTCATCCTCATCCCTTTAGCCCAAAGCTAGCCTTGGCTACTGTTTCTCAAAAGAAAAAGAAAAAAGAACCATCTGTGGTGGCACCAGGGGCAGAGGCAAGGAGCCCTCTTCCAGATTACATGGTGAGACCTTGTGTTTAATAACAGAAAAAAAGAAAAGGAAAAAATTACATCAGAACCAAGCATATGTGTACTTTTTTTCTTTTCATATTTTCCAAACAACATCACTACCATATATCTCAACTTTACATTGGTCTAGGTAATGTAAGGATCAAGGAGGCTGAGCTGCCATGGGCTACATCTGTGTAGGGGAATGGGGCTGTTTCTGACATGAACCTCAGTGCCTGGCTCTTTGATCACCTTCCCCTGGGGGGAGGGGGCAGGAACAGCCTTAGCAGACCACAGAGGAAGACAATTAGACAATCCTGATGAGACCTGATAGGAAAGGGTCAGATGGAAGGGAAGGAAGACCTCCTCTATCAGTGGACTGGGGGAGGGGCATGGGAGGAGAAGAGGGAGGGGGCGGGATTGGAAGGGGACAAGGGAGGGGGCTACAGCTGGGATACAAAATGAATAAATTGTAATAAATAAAAAAATTTTAAAAAGATGAAAAAATAAACTAAGTTACTGGAACAATGACAAAAAAATCAAGGAGGATAAACATAGGTTATGTGCAGCTATAATTCTATTTTTTGTAAGATTTGACACCTCAGGCTTTGGTGTCTGTGGGGGATTCCCAAGCTACTGGCTATAGACATAGAGGGCCTTCTCTAGTTTATATTATATTATATTATATTATATTATATTATATTATATTATATTATATTATATTATATTATATTATATTATATTATATTATATT
>NW_026585504.1:15121929-15123148 GCF_907164565.1 Psammomys obesus
TTATATTATATTATATTATATTATATTATATTATATTATATTATATTGGTGTGTTTTAGTTGCTTTTCTTTATCTGGGACCTCATATTGTACAAACAGCATAAGGGAGAACAATTTTCATTAGGCTCGTGGTCTTACAGGGTCCACTGTGGCATGGAGGATGTGGTGGAGCAGAGCGGTTCACTTCAGGCCACAAAGGAGAGAGAAGAGGAATGCCATCGCTGCCTGGCTTTCTCCTCATTTTCTCTAGTTTACCTGCCTCTTCCCCACCCTACAACATGGGACAGTGCCACATACATAAAAAGCTGTCTTTCTATATCAACTACTCTTCTGGAAATGCCCTCACAGAGGGTGATTCTAAATCTAGTGCAATTAACAATGAAGAAAAACTAGAACCGTCCAAGGCTTTTAGACCCACTTTTCATGCCTTCTGCCTAAATCTACCTTAACACCTAACTCTCTGCCCTGTCAGTTCTGATCATTGTAAATGTATCCTTTTAAAAAAAAATTGTACTTTCGGCACATCAGCTCTATTACCAACTCCTCTCCCCTCTCCCCTCTGGTTAGTGCTCTTCGTTTTCTGAAATAGTCACCCTTCTACTTTCACTTGTGTATTATATCTGTTGTTGTGGTGGGGGGGGGTACATTCAGAAGCATGGTTAGATGTGTGTGTGTGGTAGATACTAGTTGTCAACTTGACAGGGCCCAGGACCACCTGACAAGTCTGAGCATATCGGTAAGGGAGTTTCTGAGTTAGGTTTTCTGAGGTAGAAGAGTCAACCTAAACGTGAGTGGCACCCTTTTACGGGCTTGGGTCCTGAACTGAGTAAGAAGAAAAAAGCAAACCGAGAGCCAGCATTCATTTCTGTCTGCTGCCTGATGACAGACATTGTGATCAGCTGTCCCTCGCTGCTACTGTTGCGCTCCCAACATGGTGTCTCCTTCACCAGTGAGCCAGAACAAACCTGTTCCTCCATGGTGCTTTTGTTAGGTATTGTGTCACGGCAAGAAGAAAAGTAACAGCACACACACACGCATACACACGTGAGTACGGTCCCTATTAGAGGAAACATACTGTTTCTATGTCTTGCTTGTTTTACTTAACAGTCTCTAGCTTCATTTTCCAGCAACTGATATAAATTATTTTGTTCTTTATGGCTGATTGAAACATTTTACATATATAATCTTAATTCTTAATAGTTTTATCTTTAAATATCTCA